>NW_005842484.1:41296-60474 GCF_000455745.1 Alligator sinensis
GTCCTATGCTTACAAGGTATGTTGAAAGTAATTTCCAGCTGTGACAAGATTAACAATTTCTACTGGCCTGGCCAGAGGAAGTCTTACATCTGTCTCATATGGTAGAGCTTCTGTATAAGAGCCACGAGGATCCCTGTGTAAAGAAGCACTGCGATAATGTCAGATGCACAAATAATGAATATAACAACAGGTGGACACTCCTCCAATTAGAGCATATGTGATGTACTTTCTGGCTACCAACTGCTTTACATAATGTAAAAGACAGTTGTCCAAATATTACAAAATGCTTCTTTGTGTTGTGTTTTTATGTCATCATGGTGCCAGAGTTGCAAATACAGATTTAGGAATCTTATTCTGTACTTGCAGCCAGAAGAATATGTAAACAACACGTGCCAAATGTCGATTTATTTGGGGGTTGAAAAGGCATTTAGCAATTACTACTGTTACTATCAGCCATCTGCCTTCCCACAGGTATACTGGCTGGGTGTTTGAAAAAACAAAAAAAGTCCTGCCCCAAAGAGCTTACTATCAAAAGACCCAAATCTGCCTTCCTCCTCTATGTAAACAGCTCCATTTCATTCAGGGCAGGAGTGTAACTAGGAGTGGTTGAATGAAGGCACTGGTGGCACTGGGCACTGATGTAGAGGGGGTGTCAGAATAGCGGTCACTGGGAAGCCAGTGTCATGGGAGCAGCAGCTATGGTATGGGGACACCACATCACAGCAACATGAACCAGAGGTGGGAAGGCTGTGTTTCAGCAGCTAGGATCTTTGAGTCCCTAAGCAGGTAAAATTCTGCCCCCTACCCCAGACATTGCTGCCCAAGATGCAAAACTTCCTAGTTATGCCCTTGTTCAGTGACATTCAATCGGGAATGTTTTTCCTTGAAGACCAGAGTATGCAAAACAACGTTTGACCTTCAATATATTGACCACTGTGCCATCCTTGCATACACTGAGGGAAACCTCCGAACAACACAGGATCTCTTTGTAGAAGCCCACCAGACTTTTGGGCCTCTCTCTCAACATCAAGACGACTGAAGTGCTCTATCACCCGCTCCAGGCTATGAATGTGACCCCCTCCCCAAATTACCATTGAGGGAAAGACCCAGGAGGTGGTTGAGCCCTGCCCCTACCTCAGTAGCCACCTCTCAGAAAGTGAACACTGACGAGGAGATCCAGCACAGGCCTCTGGCTGCTTTTCCTCTCCATCCAGGAAAAGCACAGACAATCTGCAGATGCTTCCTCAGCCTAATGAAGGGTGTTTATGCCTGAAAGCTTGCTAAGAAGAATTTTTCCCACTATTTGAGTTAGTCTAATAAAAGTTATCGGATTTACCCAAAGAACCTTGTCTGCCTATGTCCTTAGACCAGCATGGCTACAACCCACACCCTTGAATATGAAAGGCATATTTTGCATACTCTGGTAAGGGAAGTGGTGCTTGCTCCTACCCTGGGGGTCTTCAAAAGAAGTCTAGATAATCACCTAGCCGGGGTCATTTGACCCCAGCATTCTTTCCTGCCCAGGGCAGGGGGTCGGACTTGATGATCTGCTCAGCTCCCTTCCAACCCTACCAGCAATGAAACTATGAAACCCTTGGTAAACATTTAGGCCTTTTAATAAATCCAAATGATCAGTCTAAAGCTCATTGAATTCCATAGGCTGTTCATCAAAACTCAAATTCCACGATCATCCTAAACTTGGAAGTTCCATTAAAATTTTTCTAGTGAAGGACCTGCTGGATCAGGCCCTATGCGATTGTTTTACATTAATGACCCTAACAAGCTTGAAGAGTTTTTCTCTTTAAATTAAATAAGCGAGCCCACCATGTGAGTTTCCCCCAGGCTATCAGGCTCCATTTCTAATTGGCTCCAGTGTATTTATTGTGTTTAGCTTTGTGGTGTTTCTTGTGCCACTAAGGAAGTTAAATTGACTTAATTGCCTGTAATACAATATACACCCACAGGGTGGCCAGGCTAGTGATTTTATTAGTGCATATGACTTTTGTCATTGTGCATGATTTCTTCAATGGCAAAAATATATACCGATTCCAAAGACATCAGAGTTTTCATATCATATGAGGGAAACTTTTAGTTTAATAAATGTATGATACAAATGAGACAAAAAAATTTAAGTGGTACCCCAGTTTTCCATATCTATATGGGGACTGAATAGGAATGTGATTCACTGCTATGTATATCTTGTCACTGTGTAAAACAGGTCACTGTGTTATGGCATATGTCACCAAATGATGATTTTATTCATAGCCTTACCAGTTCTTTTCCTTGGCAAGTTCTTAGTCTTGCAAAGAAATACTAAGTACTAGTTGATTTTCTGTTGCAATTTACTTGGGAACCTGCTGCCAGCAGTCAGGGAGTTTGCTTATGTCTTCAGTCTCCCTACCTGGAATTAATTATTGAGGCAGAGTTGCTCCCTGGAAACTAGGCAGTTCTATTTGTGTTAAGATTCCTGAATGAGTTTGTCTTGCATGTGGTTCACAACTTCTTTTCTAGGACTGATCAAAAAGGCCAAAGGTCTGCCTGAATGTAAATGGCAGGTAGTTTAGTCATACCAATCTTTTTAATCAATGTCACACCAAACTGTGATGTGCTTAGCATCGTCTCTGACTGCTTTGACTCTCCAAACTTGGAGACCAGGTGCCCATCTATAGCTGGGTTACCCAGGCAGCCTTCAGCACAAGTCCAGAGCAAAGCTTGAACTCATGCCTCTGTAGTCATAGTAAGGTACTCTGACCCTCTGCTACTGCAGATGTATGAACACAGATAGTTGCAGAAGAACAAACACTACATTAATTAGTTTCAAATTTAGGCAGACATCTGGTCTGGTGTGTGTGTTGGGGTGTGTGCGAATTATTTAAAATTTTGAGTTAAAATGTTTCAGCCATTTCTAAACAGAGAGCAGGAAAAACCACTTTAATTCTTATTTAAAAAGGCTATGAGACAGCTTTTATATTTGAGTCCCTGATCTGTTTGGGGAAGAAACTTGACATTTGGATTATGTATGTCCAAACATTGTTGGATATCTACATTGATAGTAAGTGCACCCATGTGTACCACAACAGCATGTATGTTTATTAATATCTTTGCTGGAATCCATGACTTGTCACCTTGGGACTTTAGGGGTGTATGGAGCTCAGGAGATCAGGGTCGTATGGAGATTCTTCCAGCCATTTGGTGTTAATGTTGAGCCAAAAAAACAAAAAACCCCCAAAACAAAACCCTTCAAAACTACTCAAAACAGCTAAAAAATGTTAGGTTAAGATTTTCTTCCAACATTCCTAAATAAGTTATTTGTGGGCTGAGGCAAATCATAAATAGTTTTTAGGCTCTAAGGAGAATTTTGAGACTTAGAAGTATGTGGAAGCAGGGATGAATATGAAAGCCATATTTTGCCTACTTCTTGCCTAGTATTTTTAGTTATTTTTGTATGCTCAGAAGCAGAGAATTTAGGTTTTTTCTCTTATAGTAGGGACCTTTGTCATCATTATTTATAAACACGACTTTAAGGTGTCCCCGTGGTTCATACCATTAACACATAAGGCACCTGTAATTAGTCAGTTTTTTACCTTTAGGTAGGGCAAGGTTGATGCCATGTTTAATACAGTTCTTTATAAAATATAGGTACTGTAAGCCTAGTGAAGCAGATAGCTGATGCAGTAACAAAAGAAGCCCCACTTCACAAACTCTGGTTTTCCTAAGGTTTATTGTCATCTTGATTTGAGGGTGCACAGATTACATAAAGATAGAACCAAACACAAGTCCCACCTCACCAGCACACCAGCTCTGACTTCTTCCAGGTTCATTCCAGGAAGAACAGGGCCAAGCATACCTCCCCCATGCTTCACCCACCTGTGCCTGTAGGTATGCCTCAGATCTGGGAATGTGTCCAGTGGCCACTCTCATGGCTCAGTGAATTCAAACAGCTTGTTGCGGTGTGCCCAGATGATTCTGACCAGGGGCATGCTTGGGGCACAGACCATGCATGCCAGGGGCTCTGCCCTGGGACAGGGGGAGCATCATCAGCTCCATATCCCAGCTGGGCAGGAGTCCCTCACCCCCTTGCCCTGGGTGCTCTGGTCCCAGCAGCAATGGAGCAAACTGTCTGACCTATAGGGAAGAGAAGTGGGGGAGTTGGTCTGGAGCTATCATGGCAGCTTCTGGCAGAAACCAGCCCTGGGCTGGCTTGGGTAGGGGGTGGGGAAGGCAGGCTACCTATGGTGAGTGGCAAGTAGTTCACCTCTTGCCACTGTGGAAGTGGGGATGGAGGGCTTGGTGGGCAGCTGCCTGTGGAAGGGCTTTCCCAGCCAACTTACCATGGTCCCTGGGCACCTGTTTGCACATGACTCCTGATCTGAGGCCAGGCGGTGTGCAGCCCCTCAGTACAGTGCATGTTATCTCTAAAATGTTGCAAACTCTCACAAAGCCTCTCTGTCCTTGCTCTTCAGGTCCAGCAACTGCACGCAGAGGAGAACCACCAGCTGCTGGTAGAGATGGGGCTGCAAGGTCACCATCACTATCAGCATGTGTCGCCCCCACCAGCACCAGACCCAGGACCAGATCCTGCTGTTGGATTGGCTGGTCAGAGTGGTAGAGAAGCAGCTCGTGGACTCTCGGGCCTGGTGAGCCCAGGACCTGGCGAGGGAGCAGGAGAGGGATCGGGTGTACTTAACCTTTGAGGAGAGGCATACTGCCCTCCTGGAGAGGCTGTTGGAGGCCAAGGACTGGTAGATTGCCATGGTGGTCTGAGTGTTGGAGGTGACTAAGGAGCACTGCCAGGTCTTTGACATCATCCTGGCCCGTGTGGTCAACTTTGTGCTGCCTGATGTCCAGCCCCATCAGGCCCCTGGCAGCTGCCTGCAGCCCAGCTCCAAGCCCCCGCAGTGGGCTTGGGCAGAGGTACAGTGCCATCTGTACCAGACAGGGCTCTCTGCTGCCTCCTTCCCTAGTGGTCTGTGTCTGGCCTTCTGTGTCTGGCCCCCTGCCTATGCTGTCACCCACTGCTCACCCCCCTCTATGCGGCCCCTGAGTAGGAGCTGGCTGCAGCTGGGCCAGTTCTGCACATGCGATCTGCTGGCCCCACCCTGTGGAGGACGGGGAGCATGCTGAGCCAGTCAGACAATGCCCAGCTTTACCCTTGGGGCCAGC
This sequence comes from Alligator sinensis, assembly GCF_000455745.1. Taxonomy (NCBI): domain Eukaryota; kingdom Metazoa; phylum Chordata; order Crocodylia; family Alligatoridae; genus Alligator; species Alligator sinensis. Next base: position 46,460 of record NW_005842484.1, read on the forward strand.
TCCCAGCCTGCCAAGCTCACTGCATTGTTCACACCCACAGTCGTGTTGCTAGAGGCTGAGTGCCTCTCCCTGGGATCCATGTTGTGGCACCTCCACCTCATTGTTCCTCCTGTCAGTTCACAAACCAGACACTATATACAGTTGCATGGGAAGTGGGTCCTTTATTGGTGGTACATGTTGGGGTTAGGGAAGGGTGTGTTGTTGGGAGGGAGTGAGTCTGTTGATGTATGGTGGAGGGAAATAAAGTTAGGTGTTTCCTGCAAACTGTCCATAGTGCATGTGTTCTTGGGGTTGTCCTGTGGGCCTGGGGTCCATGGGTGGCTGCCCAGGTGCCCTACTGCAGGGAGTTGAGGAAGAGATAGTCATAGTGCCCTGGCTGCCCCTGCCAAGGGGACAGGAAGGAGTGTCCATGGTGCACTGGGCCTAGAAGAACATCCCCTGCCAGCCTGAGTGTGCCCCTGGAACCCACTGCCAGCCCAGGGCTGGCACCCGGGCAGCTGCAGCTGGAGCTCCTCCTGACTGCTGCACGGGGTCAGAGCAGGACAAGAGCAGTCTTGGACCTGACTGCTTCTATTGGGTGCAAATCTGTGCCCAACAGGTTGCATGTGTAGATGCATTCCAGGGCAAAGTTTAATGTGCTTGAATTTACTGTGCAGTAACATTCACGTGCATTAATTGCACTTTAGGTGCACCCACTGGGTGCATCTACATGTGCGCTTTCCTGCAGAGCTGACTAATTAGCTTTGCAGTAAAGTATCACAGTCTACATGTGCACCTGTATTATGGCTCAGTAAACTAATTAACTCCTCTGTAGGATAGTAGTGCTCAGGACAAATACTATCCTATAATGGAGTAATTACGTGTGCTCAAATGCACATGTAGACTGGGACCAGGGCTGGCTGGGGCATAAGGGTGCTGTCTACTGCCTAGCTGCATACTGTAACATCCCCATGCCCCAGCCAGCCTTTTTGCTGCCCAGTGCTGTCACATGGAGCCTAGGGCTGTGTTTACTCAGGTGCATTAGTAGCATGTGTAAATGCACCCACTGATGATTACCATATGGTTGTTTAGGTAGTTTGTAACCTAATGGATATCAGGTGGGGAAAGAAATTTACTTTTCTGTGAAAATATATCAGATACCATTTTTATTGGTATAATTTTGTTTTATTTTTTCCTTTCAGTTCAGATAACAGTGAACATGGCTTTAGTACAGTTTGACAGACATATTTTATTCCTTGTTTAATTAGAAAGTTTGTGAGAAATTAAACAGAAAAACAGCAACAATTTCATGCAAAGAAGCGATGACACATGCCTTGACTCATTCTTACACAGGGCTGCTTTGCCCAAGGCATGATATGTCCCTGAACTTGGGCAGGAAGTATTTCAGTTGAGCCAGAACTTCAAAGTAAAAAAAAAAAAAAAAAAAAAAAAATGTTTACTCTTCTGGATCAATTGCTGATCTCTTTCCTTGTCTCATACAGTAACTGTTGGTCCCCTGGTCCTACTTTGCAGGCAACTTTTGATGGTAGAGTTTCTATTAGTGGGATGTACTCTAAGTATCCCAAAAGAGATCATTAGGTATCTCTGCATGCTTTGTGTCTGGGCTAATCCTCTTTAACGAACAGAATAAAATGGTGACTTTTTAAAAATGATATTGTCAGATTTCAGTTTCAAACATAAAACTGGATGCTTCATAGTCTAAGTTTTGGCTGCTGCTTTTTTTGGGGGCGCGGGGAGTGTTCCTTTTCTAATCTTACAAAAGTCTATGAAAGGAGACCACACCATTTCAAAGTCTGCTGCTTTAGTCTGGAAGTAGCATGCACCCTTCTTTAACTGAATCAAATTCTATATAGCAATACATCTGTGTTGAAATGTGGGAGGTCTTAATGTGGTACATTTTGTTATTTTATTTCTTGGGGGCAATATGTCTTATGGCAACTAGCAGGCTTATTTTTTAATGTATTTTGTCAGGCCCTTTATTAAAATGTTGGATATCTACATCTATAGTAACTGCACCCATGTGTACCACAACCACATGTATGCGTATTAATGATTTTCCTGGAATCAGTCCTGTTATGTTGGGAACTTAGGGGTGTATGGAGATCGGAACAGCAGGCCATTGAGCTTGCTTCTTTCACATTTCTGGCTATACCTGAACTTTACTACACACTAGGGCGTGATTCACTGGTGTTCACTAGAGGATGGGGCCCAGATTATGTATTTTATGGGTGGAGTAATGTAGATTCTCCTGTGTGATGATTATCGTATTGTTCAGAGCACAGAGCATATATTTATCAGAAGAAACCTTTGTTGTAATGGTGGGATAGGATCTTTCAATAGTTATCTGTTGTTTATGTTGCTTTTTGTCACTCAGTATCACAGTGAGCATACTGCAATGTGCATTTTAGGTAAGATCAATAAGCCAGTCACATAGTACAGTTATCTTATAGAGGCATATCTTTCATGCAAGGGTGACTCACATTTTCAGCTTGTGAAATATGGTCAGGTTATAAAATCCTATGACATTTTTATTCAAAGCCTTTCACATTTTACAGTTGCCATCTAGAGTCTCAGGGCTGCAAACTAATACCAGGCAGCTACTTTATGGGCCTTTTAATGGTCCTCAGGGAGGAAGCAACTGTTTTGTTTCATATCAAGGCTGGAAGTATTGACATTAACATTTTGATATCACTTTGATTACATTTAAGTTAATAACATCAGGATAAAATGGTTGTTTCTATGAACTCAGGGGAATGCTGATTGATTCAATGGTCCAAACTCTTTATCTTGTTTACACCAGAGAAATCCCAGAATAATTACTGAGATGAGCGGAGATGATCAGGATGTACAGCATATAACTAGGAGAAGAACAGCCTCATTACGAAAGCTTCTTGAAAGTAAAAAAAATTGCCTCCATTTCAACTTTCCATAAATAATGGAAGCAAGGAAGGTGAAGTGAGAAGTGTTGGAAGTAAATATGCCTCAAATACCATGCATTTCAGTTACAATGTTTGCCAAGCCAGTTAGAAATGTAAAATGACCCAAATTTACAACAGTATGAAAACACAATTCCTGATAATGACCAACAAAAAAATGCCACGGCTCTTTCAAACATAAAAAGTACTGGGACTGTAGGGATGCCCAGAGGCTGTGATTTTCTTCAAAGGACATCATAATGCCATGCAACCAGAGGTCAGAAAAATTGAGACTGTCAGAACAGAGCCTAAAGTAGCTCTAGCCAAACATAACTGCTGCTGTCAAAGATAAGATATTTAAGATAGTTAAATACATGAAACCTGCAGTAATTGGAGGAAACCACATGTAAAAGCCTAAATTAAACCACATGAGATTCTTGATTGCATTTAGTCCAAGATTGACACATTCTGTTGTTGTTTTCTTAATTAAGCAGGAAAGATGCATTGAATTAGTGGAATACTACCTATTTCTTTAAAATTAGCCCATTCTAATCACATTAAGCTGCAGCTTCTTTGTCATAGGGTTTAGTAGGGTGCTGCAGTCTTGAAACTGGAACAAACCCCCAAATCATATACAAAAAACTAAAACATCTACTATAAATTATTTTAATTTTATTTAAAAATATTTTTGTACTGATTTGTGTTTGCAAAGTGTATCTAGAAGTGATTGCATCATAGCTCAAAATACAGTCCTACTGTATATTGTGTGTGGGTGGTAAGCTGGTGTATGTGGGGGTGTGTGTGCGGTGGGCAGTGGGTATGGTGTGGGTGTGGAGGGTTGTGGGGTATGTGGTTGGTGTCTGAGCTGTGGGAGGGTGTGGGATTATGGTGGGTGGGGTGGGAGACAAAGAGAGAGAGAGAGAGACGGGCCCGGGCTTCTGGGTCCATTGTGTGCAGTTCTCACCTACTGTGTGCGAGCCTCATGGTGCAGCCAGGCAGACCCCACGCCCAGGCTCCGTACTTTTGCCACCCCACCCTGGGTCCCTGCCAGCCCCAGGGCACCGGCACAGGATCCGCACTCCCACCCACCTACACCAGTCCCCTGCCATTTCCCTACTTTCCCTCTTGCTTGCCTGCCCACCACTGCTGCCCCCACTTCCCAGCTGCCACCCCCACCACTCCCAGGGTCCCTGCTACTCCCCATGCTGCTGCTGCTTTCTGTGGCCTGCACTGCTCCCTGTGCCATTACTGTTCCCTGCTGCTCCCCATGCTGCCCATTTCCCAAGGCACCTGCTGCTCTCTGTAACACTGCTGCTTCCCACAGCCACCCTGCCATCCCCACTTCCCTCTGCCCCTCTCCTGCTGCTTCTTCCTCTGGCTTCAACCCAGCCCAGTCAGCCCCACACAGCTCCCAGATGCTGGGAGGATCACAGCAGTTTCCTCACCTTCCTCCATCTGATCTTATCTTACTTTCCATTCAGATGGAGGGAGGCAGGGAACAACTCCAGGGTCACAAGGCCCAAAGCCACAGAGGCTTCAGGTTGGGGGCTGGAGGTGGGAGGAGGGTGAGGGGTGGGAGCAGGGTGGAGCTGGGCAGGTCTTGCTGCTCGGCTGCTGGGTCCTGCCACCAGCTTCCCCTTGGTCCTGCTGCCACTGGCTGGCCTGCCACCTTTGCCCTGCCTGTCATCTTTGACAGGCAGCCACGGGCAAATAAAAAATAATTTTCTAATTTTTTTAAGGGCTCTGTAGGCTGGATAGAATGGCCTGGTGGGTCAGATCCAGCCCACAGGCAGTATTTTACCCACCCCTGCTTTAGAGGGAGAGCACTGAACTGGATAAATCTAGAATGATCTATACCCTATTCATGCCCTCCCTGGCCTCCACCATTAATTTAGAGATGCCAGAGGATACATCTCCAACTATTCTGTTCAACAGCTATTAACAGATCCATCATCCATGGATTTATCCAGTCCCTTTTTGAACTTGACTATGCTATCTGCTTTTACAACCTCTAGTGATAATTAATTCTACAAGTTAATTATGCACTGCATAAAAAAGTAATTTCTCTCTTTAGTTTTAAACCTATCTTCTACTAATTTTAGTAGGTGCCCCCTGTTCTAGAATTCTGAGACTTGTTGAACAACATTTCCCTGTTTACTTTGTCCACACCCTTCATGTTTTTATTGACCTCTTTCATATTGCTCTTCAGCCTTCTCCTGTCCAAACTGAAGAGTCCAAGAATTTTTAGTCTCTCCTTGTATGGTAACTGCTCCATACCCCTGTCCTTCTCTGTATCTTTACCAGTTCTACTGCATCCTTTTTGGTGTGGAGACCAAAACTGTACAGAGCATTCAATATGTGGCATGTTGAGGTTCTCTGTTTTGTTTTCAATCCCATTCTTAATGATGCCCAACATTTTATTGGCTTTTCTGGTCACTGCTGCACATTGAGCTGATATTTTTAGAGGCCTGTCTATGACTCCAAGATCTCATTCCTGAGTCATAACAGCTAGTTCAGAACCCAGTGTTGTGTATGCACAATTGAGGTTATTTTTCTTTAGGTGCATTACCTCGCACTTGTCTACATGGAAGTTCATCTGCCAGTTTTTTGCCCACTCATTTAGCTTCCTGAGATCTTTCTGCAGTTCCTTTCCATCAGCTTGGGATTTAACTACCTGAAATATGCAAAGTTTCTATAGGCACTTGCTGAGTTTTTAGAAATGCCCATTTCATTGTGACATTGATATGCAAACTTTAATTTTAGTGAAGTTTCAATTCATGATCTCACTGCTCCTTTCACAGTTTTGTTTACCCCTGCCAATTTGAATTTGTGAAAGACATTCATATAGAAGCTTTTATTTATATACTATATTCTTTGTTTGTTTTAAATACATTTTCTTTCTGATTTTAACATCTGTTTTAAGTCTAAAAAAGCTACTCAGCTATGTGCCTTGCAGTGTTGCTGTCAAGTTATTTCCATGTTAGTTTTATAAAAGACAGTGTATATGTATAACTATATAGACAAATACCCATGATAATTTCATACAAACAAAGCAGAAGTGTTATGAAATTTTCTAAGGCAGGGTCTTACTCATTGAATCACTATGACGGAGACACATTTTTTAGTAAGGAAGAAAACACTTGTGCAAGTGGTCAGCTGACCTGTCTTATTAAAAAGGAGAAACATTTCCTAACATGTACCATACGGGCATGAGGAAACATCCTATTCAGACCATAAAGGGACATGTCTAACAAAGATCAAAGGGTTTTCCCAGACTATTTCCTCTGTGACTTGCTCTCCAGATCTAGTAATGTTTCTTATTAGCTGCCATTGTCTCATTTCTGTTTGGCAATGGTTGGAAGGACTGAAATTTAGCTTGGCATAGAGGGAATTAAGCCCATTTAGTTGAATAAATAATTTAAATTGCACATTTCCTATATTTCCCAGATTTCAAAAGCTCGTGTTGGCCTGGGACTGAAAAATCTGACTACCTCTAGGCTCCATCAAAATACTTGAGAGCAACTGTATAGCTAAACAAGAAAATGTACCTAAAAGGACTTTCTATTTAAATTTGAAAAATATATTTTTGTTTTCACTGCTTTGGAATATGCTATTATTATATGCCTTTGACTAAGAAATGCTAATGGTGATTATTGAAGTGATTGCTTTGTACTGTGCTTTTGGATTGGGGCAGCACAAGGACTCAGAAGACCTCCCTTCTACCAGCCTGCATTCTGGGAGCAGCAGCAGAATTAAAAATGATGACAAGGAGATAGTGACAGAAGGCAGAGCCCAGTCACATTGTACTTGAGCTGCTGCTACCAACAAGAATGGTAACATCTCTCACTTTTGGGTCACTGTAAAACTATAAAGTCATCTTTACAGGCTTGGCCATGCCTCTTTAGAATTAAAGACCCAGGGCTGGACCCCATTCCACTTATTAGGTGTTTAAGCAAACTTAGGTGCCTAAGCATTATTCTATTCCCCCCTGTTATGGACGTGCTCGTATTTTGTATTAACAATGTTTCAGGGACTTGAGCAAGGTAGAATAGGATGGTCCATAGGCACCTAAGTCCAGTGCCATGCCTAATAGGTAGATTAGAATCTGGCCCTGGTTTGTAAAGAATTTCTTCCTAGGTATTTTTTCAATGGAGAGGAGGTGTGTCCTCTTCCCACCCTCTGTCTGGTATATTGTACTTCAGTACATTGAGAGGCAGAGATAAGACTCCATTCCACTGTTTGGCCTATGACTTGGATGAGACATTGCCGCTGTGGAGGCAGTTCTGGTCCTCACCCCTCCTGCAGTTACCCATGGTATGGGTTGCTGGCTCCAGCGTCACTATAATTATTTGCACCTGTTATTTATTGGCATGAAAACAGAGACCAGCTTTTAAAAATCTGGCCCTAACTTCACAAGCTGGCTATCATAGGCATATATTGTTGGATTTGAACAGATCCCAATAGCAAAATAAAGCAGTCTTTCCTGCCCAAGTGCAGCGGGGCTGGACCCGATGATCTTGTAAGGTCCTTTCCAGCCCCTAACATCTATGAACCTATGAAACTTTTTTCAATATATCCTGGAACAGTATTTTCACTTTTCCCTCTTTTATTTTCCTGGTATTTTATACCCAGCCTTGCCAGAAATACATCCTACATTTTAAAACATATTTCAAAACAACTTACAGTGCTGCACCTACAAAATGGAAGACATAAAATCATGACTGTCAGGGTAAAGAGGATGGGATATATTCCATTAGGTACTATAATAATGCATGCCCACCTTCCCAGTTTTCAGCTTATGACATACAAAATAAAAGCTACAAACACTGGCCCACTTCACACATCTGTCACTTGTCCTTAAAAATATATGGATATATAATCTCTCAGAAGTAGCAGGGCTGTCTCATTTTCTTTCTTCAGGCCAACCAGTAAAGGATGAGATCACCACTATTTGATAAAGATTTGAGCTGGGCAATCCAACATAGGCTAGAGACACTATATTGCAACAGGCCATCCATTACAGGGGTGTTAAAGATACAGCCTATGGTCCATTGCGTGTGGTACACAGAGCATGGGTTGCACATAGTGTGGAGCTTTTCTGGGGTGTACACTGCACCAAACCTGCCCTGAACATTGGATCTGGGGCCAGTCTGGATTGGACCCAGGGATGGACTGAGCCACCCATGCCAGATTCAATGTGCAGGTCCGGTTTGGCATGGGTGCTGCAGGTAGTGTGTGCCTTGGTATGGCCTGGTACACTGTGTGCTGTGTTGGGTTGGAGCCAGTGCACAGTATAGTAGTATGTGGGGCCAGGATGGGGGCTACTGGATCCAGGGTCAGTCTATAGGCTCAATATAAGCCCAATCCAGTGTCTGAGGCCTGTCCAACACAGGCGCCACATGCAGTGTGCCCTAAATTGGGGTTGCAAGCTATGTGTGTCATGTGCCCTGGACTAGCCTCCTGTGTCACCTGTGATATGGGGTGTTGGGGCTGGGGTAGGAGTGCGCTGCATGCAGCACATGGAGTGTTGGGGCTGGAGCTGGTATGTATGCAACAAGCAAACAAGCAATGCTCACAATGGACCAGCCTTGTGGGCTGGATCTGGTATGTGGGGCTAGTCTGTGGGCCTGATCTAGCCCACAGAGTCTTACAAGGCCACATGAGGTTGATACCCTTGGTGTATTGGGGCAGTTGTGCTTTTATGACTTCTGAAGTCATGCTTCTGAAATGAAGAGGAAGAGGAAGAACACAGGACAACTCAAAAGAGAGTGATTGGTTAGGATCATGATCTGCCTAAACAACACAGAAAAGAATTGTAGATTAAGCACTAATCAGAGGTGGCCAGTAATATGTGTTCCTGAAAAACGAGCTCCAGTTCACTAAAAATAAGTGACTCCCAGATATTCCATACAAATATATTCTCTCCTAACTGAATGTCACAAGGATAGTTCCTCCTGTAATTCATCAGAGCATATATCTTGGAAGGAGATGTAACAGGTCAATTTCACTCAAAACCTTGATAAAAATGCTAGGGTAACTTTAGCAATTCACAGCCTAGAGCCCAAAACACTTGAATGGAGGGGACTGAGAGTACTAAGAAAAGTTGGCTACTAAAGGATCATTCTGATAACTTCAAAACACCTAACAAAAGGTCTGAGCAACATTTTCCGCCTTCCTCTTTCAAAGGAAAACCCTGAGGCCGTGTCTCATGTATCTCCCCACTCTTTAAAACGGTGGCAGGGTCACTTGAACTAAAGTTCGTTTAAGAAGCAGCTTCCATGCTTGTGTACAGGCACACTTTGTTTCAATTTGCAGTAGTAAGTAGAACTGGGAAGTAACTACAATCAAAGCTGGTGTTTATGGCTAAATGTGTATCTGATGATAAGTGTCATACACTTTTTTCTCTTGGGTAATGACCCAATTAGTTTCTCACTTGCTCCTTAATTAATAAAGAGGTGTGAATGTGTAGGCTCCACTGCATATACCCACAAAATCACATAGCTGGTCTTTGTGAATGACTGATTATACTTGCATGTTGTAAAACAGCTTTGAGCTAGAAAACTTCTATTGTCAAAAGGAAGTGTGAAAAGGTTTATGACTATGCAATCATTTGTTTTATTGCAAGTGATGCTTCTTACATGCTGTGCTGGCTGCATAACTAGATATAGAGATATCTAAAAGAATTAAATATTTAAAATTATATGAAAGTTATCCTTACTAATTTTTGTGTGTAAGATATATGCTAGTTCAGAGGCCAGGATTTTATTTTTTATTGTCCTACTACCCTGCATGGATCTGGATGTGGATGTTTCAACAAGTTTACTGGGAATTGCAGAAGATGATTTTAGCAAACTGAGATTTGAGTAAATAGTTTATTGAATTAGGTCCTGAGACTAGCAGATTAATTTTACCTTTGTGTCAAATGCCTTTTAGTCAATACAGGAGATTTGAGATGACTGATATTTAAAAGTGCCTATATTTGGGAATTTATAGTTACAGTTATTTTCTCAAATTCTAAAATGGGTAAAATATCACTGAGAAAATTTGAGTTATTTAATTAATTTGTCATACTTTTGTTTTTTTTATGTTCTTTAGAAATTTTAAAATATTTTTGTATTGATTTAAAAATTAATATACAGGTAGTTTATGCTATTAATACATATTAGCATAATAATAGGAGTTCCCCTTTTCTGTGAATATTCTGCATTGGTTACTACTTGTTAGCAATAATCAATACAATTTCTACAATACTGAAAAAAATGACAAGTCTTTTGCTGTTGTTGAGAAACAGGATTTATCCAAATGAGTGAGAAATGTAGCTTGGTTCATTAAGTCTAGTTAACCATTTTTTCTTTAAATCTTCAGCACTCTTGCATGAGCATGTTTCCTTGTTACTCTTCACAAGTATTCTCTAGTGAGCTATATACTAAGAACTTGTTTGTGACACTTCTCTGGCTACATCTCTGCAAATAGACTTAGAGCCTACATGAAAAAGCATCTGAATACTTCCAGGGCAATAGGTCAAGCACCATAAGTTGTGGACTTTTGATCCAAGAGCACAATTTGGGTTTGACAGTTCATGCACTGCATTCCAGAAGGATTCTTTGCAGATGTTGCTCTGGTGTTTATGACATAATATCTCTTCCCAATACAGTTAGATAACTGAAAGTGACCATCAAGAAGGGGAAAGAGGGAAGTAGAGCACTTACATGTGTGATTTCATGAGGGAGGTAAGTCAGCCATCACATGGAGAAATTTGGCCAAATAATACACATTAAACCTGCCTGTGTCTCAGTACTATCCCACAAGGACCCATATGCAGATGTTACTAGGGCATTTACAATATGAAATCCCTTCTTAAAGAACTAAATCAAAGCTGGGCCACTGAGACCCATGAAGCTCAAGTTCTTTGTGGCAGTTTCCTTGAGCAATTTTTATAAACACTTCCTAAACACTTTACGAGCTATGAAAACAGTTGGGGAAACTGTGCAGCCACATAAAGGTCACATGCTAAGTACGTTGCTGGAAAATGTTCAGTAAGCATCAGGAACCGGCAGTTCTCTGACAAATGTTGTGGACCTATGACAAGCCCCAACATTCACATCACTTTCCTGTTTAACCAATTATAACAACGCAAATGTCTCTCTTAGAGTTTATAATGCTTTATTGCTTTCCATAGTAAATGTGTTTCACTCACCAAACACTTATCTGAATTTCACATTCTCTTAATTTAGTGCCATAAATCATATTGCTGGTGGGTTCGAGTTCATAGATTCACGCTCTGGCTAATATGTGGCCCAGATTATGGATAAATAGTTTATACAATATTTTTTTAAAGAAATGTCATTTGTTGCATTAACTGATTTATGTTTGCAATTTTTGTAAATGCCATTAATTACATCATGGTCTCCTACTCTTGAGTTCCTGGAGTTTTTGCTTTTTGGGTTGTGTATGAGTGCCCTTTCACATAGCTATCTGAAAGGGAAGACATGCCTAACAGTATGTAAGGTATACATAGCAGACTGACTGAGATCCAAAATTAACTGGACTGGTTACAACTCAGAGAAGGCCTAATCCTGCAAGGTGATGCATTTCTCTTCTAAATTGTGGAATGCCCTCAGCTTCACACAGGCTACTAGTAGTGGAAGTGTTCGGCACTCCACAAAATGCCCTCAGTGCCAAGTAAGATTGGTCCCAGGGTTCGGGCTACATTCAATTTTAAAGTTTCCCTGACTGCTGCTAACTCAGATCCTCTTCCCCGCTTACAACTTCCACCTGCTTTTCTCTGTTGAAGAGAAAATTTTTATAGTTGCCCTTTTACTGATGACCTAGCCCCTTTAGAAAGGTCAATCTAACTAATTTATGAATAAAACAGTGGGTTAGCAAACTGGATTGGGAATAAGGGCACATCCAGGATTTTGTTAATAGAAGTGCAGCAGCAGTAACTGGCCCTTACTTCCAGCTTCCCTACCTCCTATAAGGGTGGCAGGCAGACTGCCTTGCAAGAGAAACACTTGAGGACTTTTTAAAGTCCCTAATCAGGTCAGATTCATAGTATCCCTGTCTTCTTGGAACACAGCTGGGGTGGATTCATGAGGGTGTGATGATACAGTTGCACTCCCCTTTGATTCCTGCTCCACCCAAACTTTAAAACCAATTACCTGGGAAAAGCAGCCACTTTTCTATTCAGGCAGTATGAGACAGTTGATTAATTTCATGGCTCGTTTTCATCTCCCTGGTTCCTGTTATGCTCTCTCCACAGGTATTAACTGTCCTCTCTCCTTTTTAATGGTCTTGATATTCCACTATTCAAGCTGTCCTTTCTTTTGCAATTCTGCTATCTGTTAGCCATTTCTGGTCATTCTCTCTTCTATTTCATAGCCCTGCAGACTGTTTTTAGCTTGAGCCTAATTGCCTAAAACCTTCACTCAGATGTGGCGGTAACATTAACTCAGGTGTAGAAATGACTGACAGTCAAGTACTGGAGGCATTGTCAAGATTCTCAAGAAGCCTAGATTTTGTTTTATGTCTCTGAATGAGATGGACATTTAACTTTAATGACTATAGGACTAATAAAACAATACCTTTTGACTTTTTAATTTTTTTTGCCGTGCTTGTTGTGGTTTTCTTAAACTTTATATATGATCTAGCAAAACGGTGCACATTCCAATAGTTATATTGATATAGCGCTTGCCCCTCGCATATTACTTAAGCATCTAGTTGTTCTTTAACCAAAGAAAAATAAAGGTTGTGTCATATGTGATGTGCCACGTCATCTGTATCCCCCTTAAAAAGTGGAGCCCCTTAATCCTAGAGCTGCCCATGAGCAGAGCCCAGCTGCAATGGGAAGAAGCAACTCTGAAGCTGCTCTGGCCCCAAGGCAGCCAGGGACAGCAGCGTTGGTTGGTGGGGAGGAGGGCGGGAGGTTCTTACTTGCTTTGGGACCTAAAAAAGTGCCTGACTACTACTCCTGTGGTGAGGACTGAAGGGAGTGGCGTCTGCACTACTGCACTCCCTCTGAATCTTCCCCTTAGTGGGATCAATGAAATACAGCACACCAGCTTACTTACAGGAACATGAATACTAAGAAAGAGCTTTCCAGCTTGGCTATCTTCAGATTCTGTTACCCACTTTGTCTTCACTAGTCATCTAGGTGGCTTGCATGTTGGCAGCTGGGGGCAGGAGGGGATGGAAGAATATGATCCTGTTACAATGGCTGATGAGTTTTGTGGTTTTGAGTCAAACTGATCTGTTTAGTGGATGAATAAAATAAGCAATAGGGTTATGTTGGCAGACAACAGACTAATGAGGATACTAACTTGCCTAAAAAGGGATCCTCTTGCCAAATAAGCTAGAGTGTTAATTCTAAAGATAGTAGCAATTCTTTACTAACTTTTGGTACAGACACTCTTATTTTTCACAAGTATCTTTGGGTGGTTTATCTTAATTCATGTCCGAAGCAGCTAGTCTATCTTATTTGCCTATGAAGACAAGTCCTAACAACCAGTGTCAAAGACAGGATAGTTTCAAGAGACATTGAGGAGTAATTATAACCAAAGGTAAATGCAGCCCAGTTAAAGAAGAAGCTTAGACATTGCTATTGCCAAACAAATATATAAGGACCAAGGAATACAGTAGTTACAGAAATAAAGAGTATTATGATATTTTTATCTCAAAACTGTCAACTTTCATCAGACTTAATAGAAAATATTTGTGAGGTATAGAAATGTAAATTTAATATTCTGGTCCTCTTAAAACTTCTCTTCTATTTCTTGTAAAGGGTTTATTACTATTAATATTGATACTATATAGACGGTAATATAGCAATAAAATGAGGAGAAACTAATAAACAGAATCAGTAAAATAGCACAAAAGACAGGCTGAAATTCTAGAAAATTGAACTCCCCTAAACACCTTGTAGGATTACACTCCAATATGTAGGTGTCACAAAAGGCAGTTTGTAGTGGGTTTTAAAGATGGGGTAGGATTTTCAAAGACACTTGATTGACTTAAGAGTACAAATCGTATCCTACCCATGATTTTATGTTGAAAGTTTTCCTTAAATATGAGAAATGGTCTTGTCACAGCCGTTTCTCTTTC
>NW_005842484.1:60505-68754 GCF_000455745.1 Alligator sinensis
TTCCCTTGGTACAAGCAGTTTCCAGGATAACTGGAAACTGTTGTGTCTGCTTTGGAATGGCAGACCAGTCCATCAGCTGCATCCCAGTGACCTCTCAGTGTCATCCTGTTGGTGACATGGAATGGAACCCTACTTCACAGAGCAGAGTAGGCTCAAGAGCTACATTACACTGCTTTTCTTCATCCCTTGGGAGAACAAACACAGGCCTAGTTGGTAAAGAGGGAACCTTACAAATCTTTCACAGAAGTTTAGCATCTATCTACCCAGTTATCCCCTTAGGTATGACGGCAAGATTTATACACAAGCACTGTCAAAGAACATGGATGCTGATATTCAGGAAGTAATATATCGAGTCCAAGTGGGTTTCCTAAATTGCCTCTTATATAGAATCACAGGGTTGAAAGGACCTCAGCAGTCATCTTTTCTGACCCCTACTTTTAAATAATCCCTGATCGAGTCTTATCTCTAATGAAGGATATTCCACAGCTTCCATGGGCAGTGTATTCTACTACCTCATTACTCTAAATGGGAATGAAGTTTTTCCTGATATCTAATCTAAATTTTCTGCACTGCAATTTGAAGCCAGTGCTTCATGTCCTGTCTTCTGCAACAAGGGAGAAAAAGTTGTTCTTTCTCTTCTTTATGGCATTCTTTCAAATATTTGAAGATTTTTATAATATCCCCATAAATAACCTTGCTTTCCAATCCTTTTATCACTTTTTTTATCAGCTACCTCTGGACCGTTCCTGACTATTCCAATACTTTTAAAAACATGGAACCCACACATGAACACAGTACTCTGGATAAGGCCTAACCACCATTGAGTAGACTGAAACTATTGCTTCTTGTGTCTTACATTTATTATTCCTGTTGCTGTGGCCCCAATCTGTATTACCTGCCCAAATCTGCTCCAAACTGTATTAGACTGTTGGTTCTTGTTGATCTTATGATCCACCAAAACCCCAAGATCTTTCTCAGCAATGCTGTCAGCCAGTCATTTATCTCCCATTTTTTGTTTGCACTTTTGATTATTCTTTCCAGCATTTAGCACCTTGTGTTTATATGAACTGAATGCCATTCTATTGTCTTTAGCCCAGCTTTCCAATCTACTGAGATCCTTCTGAATTCTGCTCCTATCCTCCAATGTGTACACAGTCCTTCCCAGGTTCATGTCATCTGCCAATTTGCTCAGAAAGCTCACTATCCCAGGATCTAAATAATTAATAAATACATTAAATAGCACTGGATACAGTACAGACCCCTGTGGATAGCACAGTACAGACCCCACTTGAAATCTCCTCTCATTCTGACACTGATCCATTTATAATTACCCTTTGCTTACAATTATTGAGTCATTTGTTTATCCACCTTGTAGTAATTTTATGTAGTCCATATTTCTCCAATTTTCTCATGAGAAGGTCATGTGGGATTTTATCAGAAGACTTACTCTAAGTATGCTATGTCCCTTCTTCCACCCAATAGCAACTTTACCAAACAAGGAGGTCAAGTTGATTTGGGATAATTTGTTTTTAACAAACCCAGTCTGGCTACTTGTGTTCAGGCAGAAGACCATGTAGATTTTCACCTTATAGATGTACTGAATTAAAGATGCATAAGCTTTTGTAAGAAGCAGCTTACTTCATCAGATGCTGTGAAGGGATTGCAGGAAGCAGACCTTCCAAATAGAAAGTGGTGACTAAAATACAAAGGGTAGGGAAGAGGGAGGAAAAAGGGAGTCACTGCCTTGAAATGCAATGGAATGTCTAGGGAGGTTAAAGTATTGTACCACAGGCTTGTCTGTCTTTCTGGAATTGAGGTCACATTAGTATTCATTCATTCTTACATGTAGGGGTCATCCCATCTGTCCAATGTAGACAACAGATGGGCACTGTAATTACCTGCTCCATTTCTTACCTCAGAACAGCTGTTCTTCAATTAAAAACACCTTAAAAAACAAACTTGAACAGGAAATTGTGGAATAAAAAATCATGCACAGACTGGATTAAATATGGTCTAAACCAGTGGTACCCAAACGTTTTGCCCCATGGGCTGCATGGGTGGTGCCTAGTCTGTCTGCAGGCTGGGTCTGGTGTGGTGGGGGCCTGATCTGGCCCTACAGGAAGCAGAGCTTCTACATAGAAAGCTCTCCTACCCACCTTGCTCCTCTTGGCAGTGACCCCTCCTTCTTCCTTACCCTCTGTAGTCTAATCTCTGCTTTCCACTTAGAAGCTCTGCTTCCTGTAGTCCTCTCATAGGATCTAATGAAGTAAGATGGTGCTTATGAGAGTTTATGCATCCCTGATTCAGCAAGTCTATAAAGTGTTAATCTACCCTACCTTTTGCCTGACTTCAGACTAACATGGCTAGCTACTTCTTCCTGCTTGTGATCAGTCTTACCTTACAAAGGTACTTACACATTGCTGACCAGTTTGTCATTCCCTGGGTCCTCCTTTTTTCATTTTAAAAGCGGGGGACTCTATTGACCTTTTTCCAGCCATCATTTGACGTGTCTGTTCAAGAGCGTAGTTCTCCCCACAGCTAGATCACCACTGGGCACCGAAAAGGCCTTTAATCCTGCTCAATATAAATAGATTTTGTGCACTAAAATGAATGACTCTAACCTGTTCTTAGACTTCATATGCAGATCATCTATAAGAAGGCAAAGGGACAACCAATTAGCTTTGCTTAGAGAGAGGGGAGAAAGCAGAACAGCCTTTTGTTTCCTCATTTTTTATTTGTCTTAGTCCTTGATTTCTTAACTTGAATACTTTGACTGGCAAAAAATATTACAGATTGAAACATGTGCAGGTACATTAAAGTTATTGTTAGGGCCTTTTGCCAAGAGCAACTAGAGCTACAGAGTGGTCAGCAAACATGTTGTATTGCGTGTTAGAAAGCCACTGCTGATTGCCTCAGGAGAATATTGGGAACAAACGTTTTAAGGCTAGAAGTGTTGGACATATTTCTATGAACAGCCTACATAGCTGTTCTTAATCTGAAGCTGGCAAGATGTTTTCCACCTTCATCTGTCATTAACATCTGCTGCCATTGAGGGTACTCAGCGCATCACTCTAGGTAGGAAGATCAGATACTTGCAGAACCAGGCCATTTAATATAGTTTCCCTTGGATACATGAGACACTCTGGGTTATCAGAAAAGCACTCAGGCACAAATGACATGGGCCCCATGAGTTTAAGTCCCAGTGGCCGTGTACAGATGTGCAATTAATTAATCTGAATTTACTGTGCATTAAATTGCTCCTGGGTGCTCATTTACACATGCACCCGGTCAGAACCAACTTAAGTCCAACAGGAACAGCTGAATCCAGGGCTGCTTCTGCCCTGCTCTGCACCCCCTGCAGCAGCCAGGGGGAACTGGCTGGGGCATGAGAGTGCTCCGGGGTGGGGAGGGGGAAGGTGGGGCTAGTTAGCGGCAGCCCTGCACTAAAGCACTCACATGCCCCAGCCAGCTGGGTCTACATCTACACATGCACTGACTGCTGTGCATGAAAGAAATCCACCCAAGGCAAGTACTTATATTTATAAGTACTAACCTGTAGTGGAAGTTATTGGTTTTGTGCAAACTAATAGGGCCATACGTTTAAATGTGGAGATATTTACTGTGGAGCTAATTAGGCAGCTCTTCAGTAAACATCTCATGTAGATGCAGCCAGTGGGTATCACAAAATTACCTAAGCAGGTTAGGCATCCTACTTCCATTGAAATTCCATTACATTTTGCATCCAAGCTTCTTTGGTGCACTTGAAAATACCATGACATACATAGTGCATCTTTAGCATCTAAATGATTTTAAAAGTCTATCCCTTAAGTCACTTTTGGAAATAGGTCTTAGTTTCCTAAACTCCAAGGGGCCTTTGAAAATGTTATCCCATAACTATTCATGGGTCTTACATCTCTCCTTACCTACAGATAATTTACAGTTTAAATATTCCCATTGTCTTTGCAAGACAGTTATGAAAGAAATGAAGAAATTTAGTGGGATCCCTTAGCCTTAGAAACCACCTCCTGGCAAGTGTTAAAGTTTTTTCTCAGGAGTAGAATAACATTAATATCATACACAAGTCTCTGTCTATAAACATCTAGGCTGCCTGGATTCCACCACTGCAGGAAGAGACAGGAAATTGAATGATTTAGTAAGAATAAAATGGTTTTGTGTTAGAAGAGGACAAAAGGGAAAAGACAAGCTGAACACTTGCTATTTGAATTTTTCTTCTCAAATGTAACGTAGCTTGAGATTTGAGCCTGCTCCAATTGATGTCAATGGGAGCTTTGGAATTAGCTTGTGGGGGAGTAGGATTGTGTTTTAAATTCTAATAATTTTACTTTTCTGATTTATAAGCTTCTCTGTGGCACTCATCAAAACAGTTCTTGAACTTACAAACATGAATGGATTTGTCTTTATGACAGCCACCTTGTCCGCATGAGATGGTTAGTGTGTAACTGACTAACACCTATGAGGTTGCAGTAGACTAATAAACACTGTTGCAGGGTAGTCTGGTTAAACACAAGTAGTACCCTGTGGTGGCATTGTTTTGTGAGCCACAGTGCATGTGTAGACAATGATGAGGCTGGCTGGGGCACTAGGGTACTTCAGCGCAGGGGCTGCCTGCTGGCTAGCCCCACACTGAAGCACCCTCATGCCTGAACCAGCTCCTCTGCAGCACATGGAGCCCAGTCAGAGCAGCCCTGGGTTGGCAGGCTGACCCCCAGGTCCCTTGCCAGCTGAGGCTGCTCTGACCGGGCTCTATGTTGTGTGCACAAATAGTAATGGAGACACAGAATAAATGACCTGCCTAAGCTCGTGGCATAAGGAGTTCAGTGCTTTTCATTGGCTTTGTAGCCTGTTGTTAAATTTGGAAGCTTTCAATACTTATCCTAAGTGGAATTTACATGTAAAAGCTGAACTTGGAGACATTAAGTCCTGAGTACCTTTATCTCTGTTCTTATTTATTGAGTTCCTTAACAAAGTCAGTGGTGAAACTCCTATTATCTTCAATGGAGCTGGGTTTCACTCTCAGGGTCCTATCCAAAGCCCACTGAAGTCCATGTGAGTCTTTCCATTAAGACCAATTACACTAAGGTCTTAAAGGCACAGCTTATTCCTCATTTGAACTACCTGATCAAACAAATGCTGACTTTATCTCCAGTTCTTTTCCTCAATTTTTTCAGATTTTTATTTATCTGTGGTTTGATTTTTTTTCTTCACTCTTTCATTTAGATAACCAGGGATCTAGGTTTTCTCTTTGCCATGGGAAAATATAGAAAAACATGGATTTTCTTATTGTAAGGATAAAACATGCATATTTTTTCTTTTAAGTAGAAAAATGCAGATTTTCTCCTTTAAAGAAGAAAAACGTGGGAAACAGAGGGTTTCTCCTTGCAAGCTGACAGAGTTCCAGCCCGCAGTGGGCTGGGGGGAGTGGGAGGAGGGCAATCAGGCAGGGGATGCTATGTGCAGTTGTGTCTGCACACATGCATATGGCAGCCAGGCAGCACGAGAGCAGCTCCCACAGCTCCCTGCAGGTAATTTGAGGGGGGAGAGGGATTGAGGCCCCCATAGTGAGGGAGGGAGTTGGGTTGGGGCAGGCACTGCCCAGTTGGGGTATGTGCATGGGGCCTGGGGCTGCAGACCTGGGTCATTGGCCTTGTAGCCCTGCTAGCTGGGGCTCCCTCTGGCAGGCCTGGGGTGAGCAGGGGGCTATGGGTCATGAGTGAGAGGCACCAGCAGGATTAAGGAAGCTGTGGGTTGGAAGTGAGAGGCAACTCAAGGGTGGAGGCCTGCAGGTTGGGAGTGAGGGGTACTTGGGGGGCTGGCAGAACAGGGGGCTATGGGTCAGGAGTGAGGGGCACCAGCAGGGCTGGGGGCTGTAGGTCCTGAGTGAGGGGCACTGGCAGGACCAGGGGGCTTTAGGTTTGTATTGAGGGGCACCAGCAGGGCTGGGGGGCTGTGGCTTGGGAATGAAGGGCAATGGCATGGGCAGGACATCGGCATATCAGGGCTGCTCAGCACCCCAAAGCAGTGGGTGGGGACAGCCGCAGCTGGTGAGTGAAGGGGGCAGGGGAAGCTCTGATTTTTCATGATAAAAAACCCAAAATCAAACACCAAAATGTATAGGTATTTAGAATTTATTTTACTATAGTGATTGAGGCACTGGTAGGCTTCC
Source organism: Alligator sinensis (assembly GCF_000455745.1). Lineage (NCBI taxonomy): Eukaryota > Metazoa > Chordata > Crocodylia > Alligatoridae > Alligator > Alligator sinensis. The sequence goes on from NW_005842484.1 coordinate 66,690, forward strand.
AAATTGCTTTAAAATTGTAAATATATCAATAAAACATTGTGTTCAACTGATATCTATCTATATAGTGGCATTTTATTTTAATCACAGAAAAATGTGGATTTGGGGGGTTTTAATCAGACAATTTGGGATTTTTATCAGAGGATTTTCAGTTTTTAAAAAGAGAAAACCAGGATCCCTATAGATAACCATGGACTACATGAAAATGTGGAAATCAGAAAACCTGGGCTTTATTCCAGATTCTGACAATCAATTTTTATGTAATGTTGAAGAAGTAGATCTATCTCGACATGCCTACACCATCAATGGACTGTGTCAGGGAGTGCTGCATTGAAGTACACTAGGGACCTACTTAATTTGTGGTTTTGTGGATGTTGTAGAAACCCTAAAATCAACAATAAAAACTAAATAAAAATAAAATGTTGGCTCCCCAGTGGGAGTCAGCAGGTTCTTCCTGGCTGGTGGGGCAGCACTAAAGGCAGCAGACAACATGGTGGCTGCCTCCTTGTCACTTCTTGTCGCTCCTCGCGACACTGGGACCTTTCCATCAATCAGCACTGAGGGGTGGAGACACACAAAGGGCAGCAAGCAATCAAGATGACGGACACCCCTTCATCCAGTGGTGATGCACAGGGGGTGCGCGGGGGTGCATGTGCACCCCCTGAGAGCACCGGCCAGGGAGTGTGCCAGGAGAAGCATTCCCCCTGCTGCCGATCCTGCTGACCCAGAAGTGCCAGCGGTGTGCCTGGAAGTGCCAGTGGCACACCGCTGCCAGCTTGGGTCAGCAGGATCAGCTGTGGGGTTACCTCCTTCCCCCCGGTCACTGACTGACTGCTGAGGGAGCACATGCCCCCTCGACTCAAGAGGCACCAGTCGCCCATGCCTTCATCCCTCCTCTCCTGCCCCCTCCCAGGGCTTCTCCACCAGTCATTGCTGAGGTGTGAGTCTCTCTGGTAATTAGCAGTGAGGGGCAGAGCTGCTGTGAAATGCCCATGAAATTGGCTCTGTGTACCATGAGCAGGCTGCAAAAAAAACCTTTTTCTTGCCGCAATTTATGTAGATCCCTATTAATGTTCACTACACCTCAAAAGATGCACTGTAGTCGCCCTTAGTGCAGTTTTGGGGGAACTGCAGTGAATACAACCAACAGAGGGCTTACTGGAGTCTGTCCAGCACAGGGCAGAAGCAGCTAAATTATACCCATTTCACGGTATACCACCTGTGCTTCTCAACTCTATTTTTTTTAGCACAAGCCTTTGAGAATGTCATGATGTCCCCACTCATTTCAACTTCCCTCTGTGAAATAGGGCATTTAACATTGACTTTGGCTATGAAGTACTCTAACAATACTATTTTCTTTTTAATACATTCACTTTTCTAACTAATGGATTTAGTGGGAGATGCAGGCACTCAGCACTTTTCAAGATTAGGCCTTTATGAAGCAGTTGGCAAGATGTAAAAGCCAATAACTAACTGAGGATTCCCAGCTGCTGCTTTTATAGTAGCGTTACGGATGTCTGGGACCTTTTATTGTCCTAGTGCATGCCCCAAATGAATCCTATTAGTGTTTCACATTTTATCTTTTAAATCAGCTTACAGAAGAAGTACAGTATCCACTAGCGTAGCTTCTTTTGGACACTTCAGAATGACTGGCTTCTAAGCATATGCCAGTTTCCAGCCCTAACGTGACATCTTACAAACCAAAAATATAGAGGTACTTTACCACTAATGGCTACTGAAACACAGTGGTGAATGGCTTCAAACCCAGTTCACAGAAGCAGGCAATAGTTTGGATGCTTTCCCTAGCTTCTGTGGTTTGGAACTCTTATGTGATCATGGTTTCTTACAAGAATTCCAACACCTCCTAGTTTTGGCAAGGTTACAAGTAACATGCAGAACAGTCTTACAATTTATACATAGGGACCTACCAAATTTGGGGCAGCTGCCCCCCCATTTCATGGTCTGAGCACAGCTTTGGTGACCAACTGTCAGTCTAAACGGAGGGGTGGGACTTCTGGGACTCCTAGGCAAATCAGAGCTGTGTGTGTGTGTGTGTGTGTGGGGGGGG
>NW_005842484.1:68776-69665 GCF_000455745.1 Alligator sinensis
CTTCAAAACTTCCTGCCCCCCCCCCCCCATGCTTCAGGACACTAAGGCTTCCTGCACTTTTCTGTTTGCAGCTTGCCTCCCCACCCCCATTTGCTGGCCATTGTCATGCTTTTTACAGGGACTGGGCTTTTCTGCAGGGAACCTACTAATTTCACAGTTTCCATGTAAATTGTACAATTGCAATTTCAGTAGGTCCCTATTTATATGGACTTTCACTTCCAGGGAATCTAAGATATACAACGAGTTGAAAAATGATATCTGTCAGAAAAGATAATAAAATATTTTGATACTAGGAAAACCATCATTGATTCAATCTGATATATGAGCTAAGAGTCAGTACTTTTCCTACTTTACCTCTGTTCATTCTGGTTAAAAGACCTTCATAGATTTAATAAATTTAATAGACATTAGGGCTGGAAGAGACCTCAGAAGATCATCAAGTCCAGCCCCCTGCCCCAGGGGCAGGAAGTCAGCTGGGGTCACAGGATCCCAGCAAGATAAATGTCCAATTGACTCTTTTTCACCTAGTCCCATGGGATGCCTCTGCCCACTGCGGGACAGGGAGGCCCGGGTGAGGGAGATTCTTTACCCTCCATCAAAGCTGACCTCATGAAGGAACACCTTGACAGGCTGGATACCTTCAAGCCAGCTGGTCCTGATGGTTTACACCCAAGGGTACTCAAGGAGCTGGCAAGCATCATAGCTCAGTTCCTGGCACAGATCTTTGAGAACTCCTGGTGCAGTGGTGAAGTTCCCAAAGACTGGAAGAAGGTCAATGTGGTGCCTATCTTCAATAAAGGGAGGAAAGTAGATCCGGCAAACTACAGGCCCATCAGCCTGACCTCTATCCTAGGGAAGGTCTTGGAAAAGATTATCAAAGAGGCCATCC
>NW_005842484.1:69750-85699 GCF_000455745.1 Alligator sinensis
GGCCTCGACCTCACCATGATCCACTGGCTGGGGAACTGGCTCCATGGTAGGACCCAGAGGGTGGTGGTTGATGGAAGTCAATTGTTGTGGTGTGCTGGGACCAGTGGGGTCCCTCAAGGCTGTGTCCTAGGGCCTATACTTTTTAACATCTTCATCAATGATGTAGACATTGGTGTCAGAAGCAGACTGGCCAAGTTCACCGACTACACCAAACTCTGGGGTAAAGTATCCACACCTGAGGATAGGAAGGTGATCCAGGCAGATCTTGACAGGCTCATTAAATGGGTGGATGAGAACCTGATGGTGTTTAACACTGAAAAATGCAAGGTTCTCCACCTTGGGAGGAAAAACCTGTAGCGTGCTTATAGGTTCGGCAGTGCTATGCTGGTTAGCACTACGGATGAAAAGGACTTGGGGGTCATGATTGACCAGAAGATGAACATGAGTCTTGTGATGCTGCGACTAGTAAAGTGAGCCAAATACTGGCTTTCATCCATAGATGCTTCTCAGGCAAATCCCAGGACATCATTCTCCCATTGTACTCGGCCTTGATGAGGCCACAGCTGGAGTATTGCTTCCAGTTTTGGGGTCCACAATTCAAAAAGGATATGGGGAAGCTTAAGAAAGTGCAGAGGAGAGCCACATGCATGATCAGATGTCAGGAAAACAGACCTTATGAAGAGAGGCTGAGAGCCATGGGACTCTTCAGCCTGGAAAGGCTCAGGGGTGATCTGGTGGCCACCTATAAGTTTATGAGGGGTATTCACCTGGATCTGGGGGAACATCTGTTCACCAGAGTGCCCCAAGGGATGAGAAGATTGAATGGTCACAAACTCCTCTGTGACTGATTCAGGCTGGACATAAGGAAGAACTTCTTCACTGTCCGAGCCCCCAAGGTTTGGAATAGACTGCCACTGGAGGTGGTTCAAGCACCCACTTTGAACGCTTTCAAGATACATTTGGATGTTTATCTTGCTGGGATTCTATGATCCCTGCTGATTTCCTGCCCCTGCGGCAGGGGACTGGGCTCGATGATCCTCCAGGGTCCCTTCCAGCCTGAATATCTATGAAATCTATGAAATCTAAAGGAGGCCAGAGTAGGTGCTTGTACCACCTCTGGTGGCAGCCTGTTTCAACCTTGGGGGCTTGGACAGTAAAGAAGTTCTTTCTAATGTCCAGCCTGAAACAGTCCTGGAGGAGTTTGTGACCATTTGACCTTGCCATCCCTTGGGGCACTCTGGTGAACAGGCGTTCCCCCAGATCCTGATGTACAACCCTTATATACTTATAAACAGCCACCAGGTGCCCCCTGAGCCTGTGCTTTTCCAGGCTGAAGAGTCCCATAGCTCTCAGCCTCTCATCATAAGGCCTGTTTTCCTGCCCCTGATCATGTGCGTGGCTCTCCTCTGGACTCTATCAAGCTTCTCCATATCTTTTTTAAATTGTGGAGCCCAGAATTGGATGCAATACTCTAGCTATGGCCTCACGAAGGCTGAGTACAGCGGGAGGATGACATCCAGGGATTTTCTAAAGAAGCATCTATGGATGCAAGGCTGAGTTTTGCTCACTTTGCTGGCTGCAACATCACATAGGTGGCTCATATTAATTTTGTGGTTAATTGTTACTCCCAAGTCCCTTTTGGCCATGGTGCTAGCATGCATAGCATTGATGAGCCTATAAGCATGCTGCGGGTTTTTCTTCGCAAGGTGGAGTACCTTGCATTTTTTGGTGTTGAAGGCCATCAGGTTTTCATCTGCCCATTTTCTGCGCCTGTCCATGTCGGCCTGGATCACCATCCTGTCCTTGGGTGTGGACGCTTTATCCCAGAGTTTGGTGTCATCTGTAAACTTGGCCAGTCTATTTCTGACACCAATCTTCACATCGTTAATGAAGATGTTGAAAAGAATAGGCCCAAGGACAGAACCTTGGGGGACCCCACTGGTCACGGCGCACCATGATGATTGGCTTCCATCAACTACCACTCTCTGGGTCCGACCTTGGAGCCAATTCCCAAGCCAGCAGACTGTGATGCAGCTGAGGCCACAGTTGGCCATTTTTTATGAGATGATCATGGGATACCAGATCGAAAGGTTTTTTAAAATCAAGATATATGACATCAATCTCTTCTCCCTTTTCCAGGTGATATGTCACTTGGTCACAGAAGGAGATGAGATTGGTCAGGCAAGACCTACCTGCAACAAATCTGTGCTGTCTATCCCTCAGGTTGTTGCCTTTAGCCAGTTCATCAAGAATGGTCTCTTTCATAATTTTTTCCAAGATCTTCCTCGGGATAGAGGTCAGGCTGATGGGCCTGTAGTTCCTCGGATCTAGTTTTCTCCCTTTCTTGAAGATAGGCACCACATTGGCTCTCTTCCAATCCTTGGGCACTTCACCTGAGCACCACAAGTTCTCAAAGATCCGTGCCAGTGACAGAGCTATGATGCTTGCCAGCTCCTTAAGTACCCTGGGGTGTAAACTGTCTGGGCCAGATGACTTGCAGGTGTCCAGCCTCTCAAGGTGTTCCTTCACATTATTAACATTGATGAAGGGTAACAATTCTCCCTCACCCTGGCGGTCTTGTCTCATATTAAGCAGAACCGTCCCTTGGGGCTGGTGAAGAACCGATGCAAAATACCCATTAAGCAGGTTGACTTTGTCCTTGGCATCGGTTGTCAGTTGACCCATATGATTTAGCAGGGGTCCAATGTTAATCTTGCTTTTCCTCTGGCTCCCCACATATCTAAAAAAGGCCTTTTTATTGTCCTTGATACGTGTAGCCACTTGGAGTTCAGTCACAGTCTTGGCTTTTTGGTCTGCTCCCTACAGGTCCAGACCAGTGCAGAGTACTCTCCTTTGGGGTGGATCCACTCTTCCCCCCTTTATAGGTCTTTCTTTTTGGATGCAGGAGGTCCACTAGTTCCCTGCACAGCCAAGGGGACTGCTGTGCCCTTTTGCTGCCTTTCCTCTGAGACGGGATAGACATTGCTTGAGCTTCCAGGATTGCACCCTTGAGGAGCAACTACTCTTCCTGAACTCCCCTCCCCTTTGGGTCATGGTCCCTTAGGGCCTCACCAACAAGCCTCCTGAACTTGCTAAAGTCAGCTTTCCTGAAGTCAAGGACTTCTGCTTTGCTGACTGACTTGCCAGCTTTACGGTGGATGGTGAACGTGATCAGCTCACTGTTGCTGCCTCCCAGCTTCCCTTTGATCATTAGGTCACTGATTAAGTCATTCCCCATTGCCAGTACCAGGTCGAGCAACGCTTTGCCTCCCATCGGTCCATAGACTTCTTGAGTCAGATAGAGCTCATCCACGCACATGAGGAAGCTTTGTGACCATTCAGATGTGGCTGAGTGCTCTTCCCATGAGATGTCTGGGTAGTTGAAATCTCCCATGACAACCATGCACCAGGAGCATGCAGCCTCAACCAGTTCCCTGGTGAACTCCTGGTCAAGCTCTTGATTCTGGCCAGGAGGTCTGTAGTAGATTCCCACCATTCTGTCCCCTGTGTCATGTTCACCATGGATTTTGACCCAGAGAGTCTCCAATTTTAATTTTTAGTAACATCTGCAGGCACAGTGACAAGACTTTTAAGTCATTCTACAAGCAAGTATACTCCTTAAGTGGCCATGCTTTATGGTTCTTTAGTGCATATCTTGATGCAAAACATTTATAACGTTCATTTACAACTCATTTTTCCTGGGCATCACAGACTTGTAACACAATTTATCTGAAAGTATGGGTTACAATGTACTACTTTGCATTGACTTTTTTCTTCTTGCCCCCTACTTCCTTTGCCAGAAAACATCACTACCTGATTGTGTTGCATTTGCCTAACTTTAGTAGAGATTAGTAGCTACAAAGTGATGCCACTGATCCTTCACCCAATCAAATGATCCTGTCTGATTTCTTGTCTTGAAGTTAGAGCTGTTCAAAAGTAATATTTTTTCTCTTTTTCCCTAGATTTCTATCATTAACAGAACTGGTTCAGAATGGAATTCTTGTAAATTCAAAACCCTTTCACTTGAGCACTGAACTATTTATAGTCCACATGCTGAGTGAAGGAGTGTTTCAACAGTTTACCTTGTTGCCAATTTTTAGGTCTGCTCTCATAAACAGGGAAAGCTGAACCCTTCCATCCTACAGTGCCAACTTTTTAACTATGAAAGAAGAATGTAAAAATTCATGTTCTTGATATTCTGTGAGATCCAGAGTCCTTGAGTTTGCTCACAGTGTTGGTTTAGACTAAGTGGAATCAAACAAAATACATAAATGTATGGTCTTTATTCATAGTAGAACTCATGGTCCTCTGTTTTTTCATTCCATTTCAGTTAGTCTTTTCTTTTTCCTTTATACTTACGATTACATGTACCCAAAACTTAAGTAAATAAAAAATACAGCGCACTTTATTCTACATGTTAAATATGTATAATTTATTCACACACACAATATAGAAAAATGATGTGAGCAATTTCTGGTCCTGGTAAGCCAGGCTCCTTGTGATAAACAAAGCCTCCAAGGTAACCCTAATCACTAGAGGTGCACTGATACATTGATCTGATATTGGATCAGTACCAATATGAAGAAAATTGTCTATATTGGATATCAGCCCTATGGGGCTAATAATTTGGCTGATAAATGCTCGTGCTGTGTGCAGCTGCAGCACAGCACAGAGCAGAGCCAGCAGCATGGAGAACTGCCTCCAGCTGGTAAGTTGTAAGGGGTGGGGGTGCAGATCAATGCTCCCTGTGGTGAGGCAGGGGCAGCGGCTGGGGCAGGGGTAGACACTGCCCAGCTGGGGTGGGGTGGGGTGGGGACGCAGGACGGAGCTGCGGCTTGGGTGGGGGCAGCTTCTGCTGCTGCTTGCACCCCAGGAGGGTGGCAGGGTTTGTGCCCCTGAATCTGCACGATGTGTGGCAGATGACAACTGTGGGGTGGAGCCGGAGCCAGGGCTGGTGCTGCATGGGGCTCTTCTCACTGGGGACTGGGCTCAGAGTGGGCTCTGGCAGCACTAGGAGGAGGCTACAGCCACCCCAGATTTCATTGCAGCTCCAGTCCCAGCCCCAGCCCCACGCCACCACCCAGCACTACCCTGGCTGAACACCCTGCCTCCACTCAAGTGCTGGGAAAAGCCAGGGCTGAGGTGCAGGGCTGGGAGCAGAGCTGCAGTGAAATTTGGGGTAGCTGCAGCCTCCTTTCAGTGCTGCCAGAGCCCACTCTGAGCCCAGCCCCCAGCAAGAAAAGCCCCGTGCAGCACCAGCTCCAGCTCCCCCCCACAGCTGCAGCTCACCCCGCACCATGCAGATCTGGGGTCACCCCCCACCTCACCCTCCTGGGGTGCAAGCAGAGGTGGGAGCCAGGATTTACCACCTGGGGGCAGCTGTATCAGATATCAGATCGGTATCTGCTGATATGCCTCCTTAAATATTGGCTATTGGTATTGGCCCCCAAAATCTGTATCTGTGCACCCCTACTAATCACTCATAGTACAGTGTCAGATGCTGTCTAAAGGATTTGCTTAAAGGAATACTTTACTGAGCATATTTTGAAAATGGAGACTTCTTCTGCCAACAAAAAATTAAAGTGAAATAATTTTTAAAATGCAAAATAATTAAATGTGATGAATTTAAAATAAACATATAAAAGAAATCTAAGTATTTATGTGTCCCCTATTACCTTAGTATCTGAACACTTGACAAATTTCATATACTGTATTTTTTCACATACAGCATGCCCCAGAATAAGATATACACCTAGTTTTTGAAATGCAGAATACTGAAAAAGCTCTGTTCCCTCTGAGTTGCATGCAAATGTCTTTACTTTCTCATTTGCCCAGCCAAAGCTTAAGTGACAGAATACTGTAGATATGATAGTTCCTTGCATATAATGCACACTCCAATTTCTAGGAGCTGATGAAAAAACTCTGCATGTTGTATGTGAGAAAATATAGTATTTCTCCTCACAGTCCTCCTGGGATGGCTGTGATTTACTATTTTCTTATCTTTGCTGTATAGATTTTTCCTCCATTAAGTACTGTAACTGAAGTGTACAGAAACTAAATGATTTGTTCAAGGTCATGCAAGAAGTTTGAACTCTGACCTCCCAAGACCCAGTCTAGCAGTCTGGCCCCTAGACCATCCTTATTTTTTCTTATCATTTCCACTATGAAAGAAATCTTGAGGGGGACTAGATGTCTTAACATTTACATTGTGAAAAGAAGCTTTCCTTTCTCTGTACTTAGTGTTGTGTAGGACAGAGTAAGTCTATTGAAACAAATGGCATTATACCACTGAAGAACCAAAAAAGGCTTTACAAAGTCAACAATACAAACCACACAACAAAAGCAAGGCTCAAATTAATATTTTTTCCCCAAATCTACAGTGATGGTCTGTCTCCAATATGTGTCAGAAGTATCTGTGGAGCTGAAACACACTTGTTGATATGATACCCAAAATAAACACCAAAAGATGATGAAAGGGGGAAATACATTCTCTCTGAGCTTGGTAAAATGTTTTGCGATCACTATCAAAACCCCTTATGAATTGAAATTCTGTAATTTCCAGCTGCTTCTAAACTCTCTAAAAGGAATGAAAGAGAGGGAATTGTGGAACAGGAGGTAGCTGTTTCACAAAGTGGCTTAGGAGGATGATCAGTCAAAGGCAATGAACAAAATCTATGAAGACTTTAGTACAGATAGTCAGGGTACAGTCTACACGTTGTTTGTGCTCTTTTTTTTCTACCTTTGAGACTGTCCTTAGTTGGAGCTAGTCCGTTAAAAGCTATAATCATCACTTCAAACACTCCAGGGTAAATCTGACTATAACATAGGAAGGAAATTCTGCAGATGAATGTTTTGGCTGTATGCCTCATGAAGAAGGCATTAGCTGAAATATTAATATATAAAATGTCTTTTCTTCAGTTGTGTTCAATCCATTAATGTCTTGGGTTAAAGAACAGCCTTGCAGAGATGCCAATGTAAAACATAGGAAATCTGGAAGTTTTACGGGACTGTGAGGAAGGGAAGTTACACAAACTGCTAGGATCTCATTCAAAGTAAAATGGAGGATCATATTTTCTTCTCCATGAGAAAAGAACTTAGAGAAGCTAATGACTGACAGCAAAAGCTGTGTTAATATGCTTATGGCTCAGTTTTTTCAATGTAATTATCATATAAATGTTTATTTTGTTAGGCATAATATCTCATCAGCAATCATGCTATACCTTCAAAGAGGACGTTGTCTAGATCTGCACCATTTCCACTGTGGAGTAATTGGAATTTTAAAGGGACCTGTGGTCTGGCAAAGGTCTCCTAAAGCAAAGGTCAAATATTAGATTAAAAATATGGTTCACAATTTGCTGATATAATAACTGATAACAAAAATTTCTTCAACATAATCTCTATAATCAAGTGTGTACGCACATGCATGTACACACATACACCCACACACACAGGTGCAATTACACACATGCACCCCCCCCCTCAAGAGCTCATTTAGTTCAACCCTGTGTATTGGTATAGGATTGCATATACCTGTACAATACCAGCCAGATAGTCCTCTAACCTATTCTTAAAATCTTTGATAGAACGGGTTTTTAACACCCAAATACTCATTAGTCTTTCTTAATGTCTAACATGTCATCTTTACTGCAAATTAATCTGAATTTTTTTCTTTTCATAGTATCCATAGAGAACTATTGATGATCACTAGTCTCTCTGTAACAACTTTTTACATTTTGAAAGACTTATCATGTACGTTTCAGTTTTTTCTCTTCAAACCTAAGCATACCCAATTCCTTCAATTTTTCATTGTGTTCTCTAAACCTCTTATTCTTGTTGCTTTCCTGTAGACTACTCCCGTTTGTTTATAACTTTCATTTGTGGTGCTCCAAACCGAGTTCCAGCTGATGAATTATCATTTTCATGCTATTTAAAAGGACGCTACATTTTTGGAAAAAACCCCAGTGCTTTCCACTTTCAAAAGATAATGAACATATTGGCAGGAATGAAGTCAGGAATACAAACTGCAATTAAATACCTGTTTGACTGTTTAACATATTAAAGCAGATTAGATAGTTTTGTATGAACATTTTGCTTGAAGAACAGGAACAGAATAAGACAATAGTCAGATAAAAATAAACATTTTTTTGTGACATTTTAAATACGAATCCGTAAATTGACAGGCTGTAGCATGTAAGTGGTATTGTGCCACAGTCTAGCAGGGACATAGCATGATTTAGGTATGGTACCTAAATTAACGCCCCTGCCATACCAGTGAATCAATTAATCATATCTTAAGTTGTAGCCCAGTCACATATTCAATCAGTTAATGGAGAGATAAAAAGAATAATAAGCAACAGTTTTTCTCCACAAAAAAATGTAATACAGTAACATTGTGACTGGTTCCTGATGCAATTAATTGAATGTGTGACCAGGAGTGCTGGCATAGTGCAATTGTGTGGATCATGCATGAGATCCCACCATGTATTTACCCACATATCTGGCAGGGGCCTAAGTGACTTAACACACCTGTAACCTCCCTGTTGTTTTCTTATGGCAGCTAACTTTTTAGTGATGACTGACATAACTGGATGGGAGATCTCCATCATGGTAGTTACCTGATCTATTCTCAGTGCCAGATCCTTAGTTGTGTAAGTCTGCATAGCTCTACTAAAGTGAATGGAGTTTCAGTAAATGTGTATTTGGACTTATAGAATTATACTTTTTTTAAGAGACAGACTTACAATACTCCCACTTGTGTTATTTTAAAATTCCCTTGCGCTATTTTGTTGTATTTGTTGACCACACAATGTAATATATCAAGAGAAAAATAACAGCCCAAAAAATCTAATCAAATTCTAAATTCATACCAGGACTGTGTTTATATGACTGTTCTCCAAAGTCTTAATATCTAATTTGACAGGAGGCTGTTCCACTGCACTCCTCCAGGTGCTGTTTTCCTGCTCCCTGGAGGTTTTCCTCCTTGTGAGACTTTACACTGAAGTGAGAGGTAGGGAAGCACAGAGGAAGATTGTTGAAGTTTCCCAAAAAGTGCTTCCCTAAAGGTTTAAAATATGTTACTTCTGAAAAAAGCCTTTTAAATGTTCCTTTTAAATGGCCTTTTAAATGTTCTGCTTCATTCTTCCTGAGCAGGGTTACAAAGTAACAAATTTACCCTGTTACTATGAAAAGTATCAATATATCAGAAAGTATGCAAATTAAAATAGAAAGGAAACAAAAAAATCTGATCTGTTACTTTGGATAACTGGCAGTGCAATCAGTCAATTTCTGCTCCCTGGAGGTGGGTCTTCCTGTAAGAGGAACCAGTTTAACCAGTGTCCCTATAAATTTTGAATTTAAACACTTCCTGTACCAGAAGAATTTCAACCAAGCTCTGCATCATCCTCAAACAAAACACCCTTCTCCTTTTGGATCTGAAAACAAACTGAAATATTTCCTTTTCTTCTCTTTTAAATTATGGAAAGGCTGATTTCTTCCTTTTAGAGCTCTGGGCCGTCTATGTTCCTCAATCAATACATGTGATTAATGGAGAAAGGGATGGAGAAAGATAAGACAGGAGAGCACTGACTGAAGAGAATAAAAAGAGAGGAGAGAAAAACTCATGTCTGATGAATCTAGTCATTCACTGCTGAGCTCCCCAGCTAATGGCCTTGGTGTAATGGGAACCTTGACAACAGTTGCCCTGATAAGTGAACTAATCTGTGTGGATACTTGGGACTGACACCACAGATCATAACTTTTAGTATAGGAATAAGTTCAGACTGTAAAATGTTCCAAGTTGACTTTAAATTCTAGAATGAGCTTCTGAGGCAAATGAATTGGCATTGCCACTTATGAGTGCTAATTAGCCTGTCTGAAGCTTCTTGCAGATGTGGCTGTGCAACTATCCTGCTTCCAGTTTCAGACGCAGATCACATGGATGGTACAAGGCACTTGAGAGAGCTGCTGTGAAATAGAAACAAATATCTGTGAACTGTATTAATGATTAGATTTCTATACATTTGGGAATACTTGTGATTTTTTTCACTCAGCTCCATAAAGTGAGCAAATATAATGAAAAATTATTAAAGTAATAAAATAAATTACTGACTATAGCTTTCAGTCAACTCTACATAGATTAGATCCAAAGGGAACAATAAGGAGAAAAGGAAACTCAGGCTTGCAATCAAAAGGAACCAACCACCTCTCCTCCAAAACAGCCCCAGATCAAACCAATAAATCAAACAACACCTCTGCAACCGCTCAGTGGGTATGTCTACACGTGAGCATTTAATGTGCATCAGCCTGATTTAAGGCACATTAAGGGTGCACATCTACATGTATATACCCTTAGAGCACCTCAAAAAGTTCAATTTTAGGCTATTCATGCCTAAATTTGATACCTGCATAAAGAAAGTACCAACTTTAGGCATGATTAGTTAAATTACATTCACACACGTGTAGGTGCATTAATGTGCATTAACACAAGGCCTGAAGTGCTGGGTCTGCCCCAGTCACTAGGGGCAGTCTCCTCCTCCATGGTTGGGATGCTCTCTGGCAGCCCCTAGCTACAGGCTATGAAAACCTTCAGCCATTTTGTGCCTGGATAAGCCTGTTGCTGTATACAGGAGCCCACCAGGCCCCAGGTGCCCCATGGACAGGACCCAGGCAGCTTTTGCCTGTCCTGTCCCCTAGCTGGAGCTGCTCCTTGGCCACAGGTGGGTGTTGCAAAGGGCTGCAATCTGCTGCACCCCTTGCTGGGCCCTGAGATTCCCCCCAGGGCTGCTGGCCCTGCTCTCTATGGCAGCAGGGCCAGCACCTGCTCCCTGCTCCTGCTCACCCTCAGCTCTCTCTTTTTGCAGGAACTCTGTTGAAGCACCTCTGGCTCCCTGTCTCTGGCTGTGCCCCTGTTCTGGGTGCTGCTGGCAGCCCTCCACAGCCAGTATCATGGGGATAGCCACATGGGGGCCCAGACAGCTGGTGCAGGCAGCATGTCCAGCACAAGATTCCTGTTAAGCCCTGGTCCCACCCGTGTGCCCATGCCCATCCCAAGTGCCAAGGGTCTGGAGCTGTGGCAGCAGGTGCTGCCAGCAGCCTGGCCTCACCTACCCTTCATGGTACTCTGGGGTGGGGCCAACATCCAGAGGCAGTTAGCATGGATTGGATGCTTGAACACCCACATTTATGAGGCCATTTCAGCTGGGATGCATGTGCAAGGCCACTCCCAATCAGTGCAGCAGTGCCACTTGAAGGCCAAAGTGGGTGGCTGTGACTGACTTCAACTGACAGTCCAGTCCTGCCCAGACAACCATGCCCTTCATATGGGAGCTGGCCCATATTTTGGTGCTCTGGGATCAAGGTCATACCCCAGTGAGTGCCACCAGGGGGGTGGCCTGCCTTCACCTGTGCCCTGCCCTGATACCTCCACATCACTGGAGGAGGGGACCTCAGGCCTTCAGCACCCCATCCCACCTACTCCCTAACTGATGGATTTACTGGAAGCTCATGCCTCACCCTTGGCCCAGCCGTGTCACTGCCGGGCACCAGCAGCCAACCATGACAGGTGCCAGCCTGCTGCTCACCACAGGTCATGGACACCAGGCACAGTTGGATACCATCACTGATAGGGAGCCCCATGCCGAGCTGCCAGCATCACCAGCTCCACATACATGGTAAGTCCTACACTAGGGGGAGGGCCCTCCCAGTCCCTGGCCTTACCTCTGCCCCGCTCCCTGCCCAGCCTGCCTGCACTCATCTGACCCCAGGTTCGCCCCCTCACAGCACACAGAAAGGCAGAACACAGTTCAAAACTTTATTGAGCAGCCCATGTCCATGCAGCTGGGAAGGCACAGGCCTCTTGCACACCAAGGGAAGTGGTAATGCCAGTGGCGATGTCCTCATCAGCAATGGGGGGCAGGGATGTGTAGTGATGCCAAAGGTAGCCCTTCAGGTAGTGGTGGAGTTTGTGGGGCAGCCCAGGCTTGCCCTGCACACTGTCACAGCTCAGGGTCCTGAACCAGGAGTGTAGATGTGTCCAGGAACCAGCAGGATCATCAGCAGCAGCACGGCATAGTGGCTTGTGCAGCCATCTGCCTGCACAAACAGCTCATCATGCACTGCCCAGGGCACACACAGTAGGGGCATGCTTGGGGCACAGTGGTGGCATGGGGCACCTCCTTGGAGGGGTCCCCTGTGGGGAGGGCAGGGGCACAGCCAGCCCCTCACCCCATTTGTTCAGGAGGCCTGTGCACCCCAAGCCTGGGAACCGTGGACTGGGCAGCAGTGCAGCAAAAGCAGTTGGCCTGCAGGATGAGGGGCAGCAAAAGTGGTTGGCCTGCAGGAGGAGGGACGGGGTCTGCAGCTGCGGCAGCAGATGCTGTCAGCAGCCTGGCCTGGCCTACCCTGGGAAGGGGGCAGGGGAGGCAGTCTGCCTGTAGCCAGCACCCAGCGGCCTGCTGGCCCCAGGGCAACAAGTGGGGCAACAAACGGTGTTCAGCCAGGGAATGCCTGGGCCCAGCCCTGCCTAGACAGCTTACCATGGTCCCTGGGCACCCATGCATGACTGACGTCCAATCTGAGGCTGTGCAGAACAGGGCCCTCGTTTAGAGCATCTTATCTCTGCAATGTTGCAAACTTGCACAAACCCATCTGTCTCTTGCCTCTGCCAGGCCAACATATGCATGCGGGGGAAAGGCTGCAGGGCCTGCAGGAGTGCCACAGCAGGGTCACTCCCATTTGCTGCTGGAGCTGCCTAGATGTGCCAGCTGCTGGACCCTCCTGCTCCAGTGGCTGGTGGCAGCAGTTGAGAACTAGGCAGTGCAGAAGTAGGCATGGCAGCAGACACAGGAGGTGTGGGAGTTGGACTGGTGGGATGAGGTCATAGCCTGGAAAATCACCCAGGATGAGGCACAGCAAGTGTACTAGGGATAGCAGGAGGTCCTGGATCAGAAGCAACTGGCCAGCCAGAGCTCCTGGGTCCTGCCTGTTGCCCCACAGCATCCTCCTGCCTGGGTTTCATACGAGGGTCTCCGCCACAAGACTTAGATCTTTTTCTCCATAGACAATTCCACCCCACATATGCCTTTCCCCACCACACCCCATTTTCAAAAGCCTGGAGAACAAGGGGAGGTAACAACAACCTCTCTCAACCATGCAGTTGGTGCAGTAAAAGATAATCACCAAAACCAAAAACCCCCACAGTTGGGCATTTCTCCATGTTCTGGAATTCCAGGTGGGGCCAGAGCTGGTGCAGCAGGTATTCAAAGATGGGTTGGGTCATCCAGAACATGTCGACCCACTGGTCATCATCCCATTCCTGCAGCACGACATGTTACCACCAGTGCTAGCAGATGTGGCAAGCCCAGAGGAAGGCAAGCTGATGGGACACAAGGGTGACAGCAGTCCCAGTGGTGGTGTCCTGGAGCCTATGTTTGCCAGGGCTGGCAGGAGAAGCTGTGCAATGGCAGGGGTCCTGGAAAGCCATGCACCGGTCATCCAGCCAGTTGGGGGTGCACCAGTGCTCTGAGGGGGGGGGCAGGTACGTGCACTTCTGTGCACCCACTATGGGTTGCCACTGACAATCCTTTTGTCTTGCTGTAGTACAAGATGCAACAGGTGACTAGTGTAGAGAAATATGGCTAAGGATGGGGATGAGAGTATCTAGTATCTAGTATCTGGGGCAGGCTGGGCTGGCTTCTGTGGTTGTAGCGCTGCATCCAGGAACCACCTGGTGCCAGAGCGGCAGGGAGGGGAGTGGGGATGAATGACAGCAGCAGCTGGCAGGAAAGCAGGGAAATGACAGTGGCAGGCAGCAGGGGAGTGGCAGCAAGTCAGCATGTGGGTGTGCAGAGGCAGCTGGGTGGAAGTGCTGGGCCCACACTGGTGTGCTGGAGCCAGTGCTGGCAGGGGTGGGGTCTGGGCTGGCAGGGGCTCTATGGAGATGGACTGGCCTGTGCCAGCAGGGAGAGGGAGGAACCAGCCTAGCTTCATAGAGCCCCTGCTGGTCTGGGCCCTGTGCTCTTTAATCAACCACTCTGGGCCCCATGCTCCCGCCCAGCTATCACTGTGCTCCCGTACACGCACTCACTGCCACTCTCCCACTGTCTGCCACTGCCATTTCCCGACTTTCCTGCCCACCACCACTGCTGTTCCTCTCCACTCTCTCACCTGCCACTCCAGCACCATGTAGTTCCTGGCTGCAGTGCCAGGACTGCAGGACTCAGCAAGCACCAGCTTGGTCCCCATGATTCTTGACTGGCTCTGCGAGGTACTGGCTAGGCCAGTCTAGCTTGTGCTGCATCCTGTGGTCTTGGCTGTGCAGCCAGGATGTGGTGCCAGAGTGGCAAGCAGTGGGGGGACGGGATGTGGAAGTGGCAGGAGAAAGGCAGTGGGAGCACGGGGCACATGCTGGAGCCCAGGCCCTGGAGCGGCAGGAGTGTGGAGCTTGGGTTTGGAGGAGCACTGGTGGGGGTTCTTCCTGGCACAAGGAGACTGTGGGCAAACCCTCCCCCTCCACACACCACAACCCTCCCTAGCCACCCTCCTCCTACACACTTACAGCAGCCCACAAACCCCATAACCACCTACACCCCACATATCTACACACACATCCACATGATCCCCCATGCAACATACACCCCCCCACCCCCATGCCTATCCACCCCCACAAACCCCACACACAAACCTACACCCTCTCCCACACTACATCCACACACCCCCTACACCTAACCACCCCCCACAAACCTCCCTCACACACCCACACTCTCCCCCACACCTGACATACCCGCACACCCACAGCCCACAACAAACCTATCCCCACCCACCCATACACCCTACAATATAAAAAAGTAACACTACATTTTAAGCTATTATACAATCACCTCTATCTATACTACATTACACCAATACATATAAATCAGGACAAAAATATTTTTTGAAATCAAATTAATGAATGTTGTAGTAGATGTTTGATTTTTAGAATACAATTTGGTATTTTTCTGGTTCTGAGATGGAAATCCCCCTTGCTGAAAGGAGTACATTGGGAGGGGGCAAGAGGAGGAACTTCTGGTGACAAAGGTCAGGGGTTGGGGGGGAACTTCTAGTTCCAAGATGGTAACCAGGGGGCAGGACACCTGTCAAGGGGCCGGACTACCCTTACGACCCTTAACACCTTGCTAAAACTTAGTAAGCAGCCCTCTACCCTAAATAATTTCCCATCCCTGATTTAGATAGATCCCTAGTTATGACAAGCCATGGGAGTACCAGGTAAAACTTGTACCAGACTAGTTAGATAGTTTTTTTCTTCTGTTAAAGTAAGAGGCATAGGTGTACTGATCCCTGATTGAAATTTAAATTCCATGAGGCCTTCAGGTAGCTCTGTGTTACACCAAGAAAATGGCCTGGTGTTCAGTTAGTCCAGAATCAGAGAGTAAAGAAGGGAAATTTTTATCTCTTTGGCAGCTCGCTTTGACTTGATCAAAAATATCATGGCTGAGGCTGATGTAATATATTATTTTTATGCTGTAAGGAAAAATCAAATTGTGTGGCATCTAGAATAATAAACAAGAATGGTCCCCAAACAGTTTGATATAGGAATTGCTGTACCAATTAGATGTGTAGTAAAGTGTCAGCCAATACCAAGCACTTTGAAGGAAAGTCTTTAAAAAAAGCCTGCATATTGCTACAGTAGGGTTACCTGGACATGTTCTCTTTTTTGGCTCCCTGTCCTCCATCCAGGCAAGTTTTTAAAATGCAAGCAAACGTCTGGGTTTTTGCTCTGCCTTTGCTTTTCCCCAGAACTTGCAGATTGGCTGCTTGGGGCTGGGAGCAGCAGGGGAAGGTGATTGGCTGTTGGGGGATCACATGCTCTATGTGTGGGCCCTGGCAGCTGGTTGCAGGTAAGAGACACACACAGAGACAGAGACACAGAGAGAGAGAAAGAGTGGGTGTGTGG
>NW_005842484.1:85730-97821 GCF_000455745.1 Alligator sinensis
CGCGCGCGCGTGTGTGTGTGTGTGTGTGTGTGTGCGCGCGCACGCACCCAAGCTGCCTGGGCAGCAGGGCTGGGGGAGGCAGGGAGCTGTGTGTCAGGAGTGAAGGGCACCTGCTGGCCTGGATGGCAGGGTACAGTAGGTCAGGAGTGAGAGGCAGCAGCAGGGCCGGGGCGCTGTGGCTTAGGAGTGAGGGGCAGAGGCAGGGCACGGACATATCACTGCCTCCCCCACAATCATATATCCCTTTCCCCTCTCCTTCCCCTACTCCCCACAGGTGTTCTCTTTTTTGATACTGGAAATATGATAACCCTAGCTACAGCATTTATTAATTTTCCATTTTAAAGATTACTGGAAACTGGGTATAAACAATAACACAAAATATGTGAATTCAGAGCTATCAGAAACTCTGGATTGACAAAGCTGGTCCTTGTATTACATTGCAGCTGGGATAGATTTCTCACAAGTGCAGAAATATCAAATGAGGATAATCTTTCACTGGACTATTAATCATTTGGTTACTTTCCTATGTCATGAACTGCAACACTCCATTTGTTCCAACTCACTTAATTTATTCTTGCCAGGATACACTTACTCTATGCATTTGCTATTTTGACAGCACTTCCTTTCAAATGTGCTAACAGGTGGACAGGTGAAAAGTTAAACAGCTAACAAGAGCTGATGTTACTGGGAAAAGGGTGGTGAGCATTGCATACCATAGGTCTGATCCAGTAACAATTTTACATTACCTTTTGAGCTACTTGTATCCCACTAGGCTGCAGATACTGGTTCTGTGGCTAGACAAACTATGCAGAGGAAAGGTCAGTCTGCTGCAGAAGCCCACCCTCACCTCCACCCAACTTCTCACCTCATCTCTGCAGGCTAAATTGTAGCTGTCACTATACTGTGCTTTTCTTGACTTTCAGGTTTTTCAAGCCACTGCAGGCTTGGATTGACCAGTCGAAAGCACTGTCCTGTCTAGACAAAGGAGTCATTTCCTCTTTTCTCACTTAGTGATCATTCTGATGAGGTTTTAAACTATTGATTTTGTAACAACACATCTTATACTTCTTACTATTAGAAAGTGCTAGATTTCAGTTCAACCATAATTGTTTGATAATGCCCAGCCCAGAATATTCCTGAGGTTAGCTTATAAATCATGAAGTAACTTTTTGTAAGTGTTGGGTTTTAATTGTTTGCTTTCTGGTTTTTGAGCTTGTAGGATTCTAATTTTTAAGGTTTTCTTTCAAACAGGATGAGAAACATACTTTTAGAAAAATGAAAACTGAAATTCTCAAGTAATTACATGAATCTGGAAACTGAGACTGTAAGAAAAGCTCCAACTGTCTCAAATCTTGAGAAAACCATGGGGCCTGGCAATGCTAATTTAATACACTTACTGTGTGCATCTACATGTGCTATTAATGCACATTAGGCTTACTGAAAAGTAAATTATTGCACATGAAGCCTGCCCTGGGAAGGTGTTTACATCTGCAGCAGCCAGGGGGAACTAGAGACCCTGGCCAGAGCTGTCTGGATGCCAGGGGTATTCTTTAAAAAGAAGCCCCGTGTGGTGTTCCTGGAGGGGGGGATGGCAAGTGGCTGAAGAAGCCAGCAGCAGCAGCAAGGGGTGGGGAGGTGGTGAGTGGCCGGACGTGAAGCCACAAATGATGGTGGTGGCAAAATGGAGGGGCAGAGTGTTCATGGCTGCCAGGCCCTGTGACCTGCTGACCCCAGGCTGTCACCTACCAGCCCCTGGGTTGCCTCCCAGACCGGAGCAGGGACACCAGTGATGCCCACGTGGATGCTGTCATGCACGAATGACATGTGCCCTGGAGGCTAGGGGGGCACAGTGTCCACCCACAGGTGGCGGCAGTGGTGGTGGTGGTGGGGGCATGGCAGTGGCGAGATCCCACAGGAGGCTGCAGTGGTGTCAGCAGTGAGGGGTGGTGGTGAGCACTGACCAGCGGTCGGTGACCACCCACAGATGCTGCCAGCGGTGTTGGCGGTGTCGGTGGAGGGGGGTGGCGAGTGGAAACCACCCACAGGCACCGCTGGCAGTGTCAGCGGTGCTTTTCTTAGGGGGTGCACCGCTAATCTCAGGGGGTGCACGTGCACCCATGTGCACTCCCTACATGTCAGTAATTCTGTTATGGGTGTAATCCATGAACTCCTGAGGATCCAGCCCCACTGCCTGTCAGCCCACCCTGCCATCCAGGATTGGTAACTCTGCATCATCCACCACACCTGGGACTATGAGCAGTGGGTGGATTCCTTCTGGATGACCCAGGCCACATTCTAGGAGCTACTCAACCAGCTCAGCCCACACCTGGAGCGGCAGCCCCTTCCCATGGAGACCCAGGTGGCCGACACTCTCCTCAAGCATGACACACCTCAAAAAGTGGGGAGCCAGAGGTATGCCAGAGTGTTCTGCTGGTTCCCCACCCCTGGGGTGGGATGAATGGTCAGCGGGAAGCAGGTTCTCCACTGGCCCCTTCTTTGGGGCAGAGTGAGAGGCAGAGCCCAGGTCCTGTGTGACTGGGGAGCCCGGCCAGCCATGGGTAAACAGTGCCACCTAAGGCCCATCAGCTGCAGGTACAGGAGCTGATGAACCCATCTGGGGCTCTCAGCACCTAGCACTGAGTGCACGGCATGTGGAGGTGAGCAGGGATCTGGGTTGGCCCAGGCCAGACTGGAACTTCCAATATGGGAGGAGGGGGGAATGCCAGCATTGGCACTGGTCTATGCCACATTTCTCCACCAGAACTCAGGACTCAGACTGAGGACCAGTGAGTCACCAACTTTAGAGGAGGAACCCTGACACCTCAGCCGACAAAGATCAGACACACACAGAGGCCACATGGGAGTTCTTGGTACCAGTGACCCTCAAGTATCCATAGGGCTCAGCCCAAGATGGGCCATCCCACTTAGGATTAACTCATAAAAGGGGGAGGATAATCCCTGAAGAGCCCACTTGCCTCGGTGGGCTGACATGAGACTTGAAGCAGGCATGAACAGTATCACTTGAGTTATAGTTACATATTTGCTTGTCTCCATTGTGGACACATGCACTTAACAAATGAAGCCAGATGCCTAAAAAGACTGGGTGCCCATGCCAATTACCGACAACACTGGGTGGAAAGGGGTGGGGTTTAAGTGAGGCAGAGCCCCACAGAAGACTCGCAACCATTGGGACCCACATTGGCTAAATGAACTGCAGGATTTCAGGTGCCACCACCTGACAACTTCTAGTAACACCAAATCATGGCAGCCAAACTATAGAGATAGGAGGGAAGTAGACACATGTGAAACGAGTGGCACCCAGGCCTTACCCCGGTGGGGGATACTTGGCCAGGGTCCTTCTACAGCAGCCCAGTACATTGTTAGCCTTCTTGGCAACAAGGGAACAGTCCTGACTCATATCCGTCTTACTGTCCACTGTAACCCCCAGATCCTTTTCTGCAGAGCTGCTGCTTAGCCAGTCAGTCCCCGGCCTGTAGTGTTGAATGGGATTCTTCCATCCTAAGTGCAGGACTTTGCACTTGTCCTTATTGAACCTCATGATATTTCTTTTGCCCCAATCCTCTGTGACGGGGCACCAAGTCTTCCCTATCACAGAACTCTAGGGGAGTGAGGGAAAACAGAAAACTAACCTTAGCAACCAGTCCCAGGAGATAAAGGGGCAGGGATACCCAGATGGAGGAGAGAGAGACCCGGATGAAAACATAAACAAAGAGCAGCATGTGCTGAGCGAGGTTGGGGTAGAGTGCTGGCTGTGAGGGAGGCCGGAAGGATTTAAAAGGGGAAGTAACCCAGAATTAGCTCTGGAAAAGAGAATAAAGCAACCCAGAAGAAACAGGGAAAGACTACAAGAGAGAGAGAACAGATGACAGAGAAGGGAATGTAAGAAGGGTCCTGGACAGAGACTTACCTGGGAAGCTGAAGTGAGATAATGAAGGAGACCTCTGAATTGGTGAGTCTGATACCTGAAGACACTGGGTAACATCCCAGAGACTTAAAATTAAGAGAAAGGAATGAGAGTGTATGAAGATTAACAACGAAAAGAGAACCCCACATTTTTTATATCAGTAGTAAATACAAGGTGGCATAGAATTGCCATTTGCTTGGGACCTGTGCGGAGGAGAATGGGACAAGCAACCAAGAGATTGAGTGTTCTTAAAGAGAGAGGAAACTAAATATATCTAAGATGTTAGTTATCTAAGAGAGACATAATAGTTGTGCAAAAGAGTTATTTTTGTTGAACCCCAGCATGCTCCCTGGAAGACCCGGTGAGGCTGACTGGTCTCAAGTCCCCCCAAATCCTCCTTCATCTCTTTCTTAAAGATGGGCACCAATTGTCCGGGAACTCCTCTGATCACCACGAGTTTTCAAAGATAATGGCCAGTGACTCTGCAGTCACATCAGCCAACTCCATCAGCACCCTTGGATGCACTGGATCCAGCCCCAGTGTCTCATACACATCCAGCTTTTCTAAATAGTCCCTAACCTATTCTTTCACCACAGGGCTGATTACTAGGGCTGTGTGAAATGTTGTGTTTTGTTTTGAAGCTGTTTAGACACATTTCAAGCTTGAAACAGCAAAATTGTAATGAAACAAAAGGCTTAGAAATAGCTTCAGAATGAAATGAGGGCACTCAAAATGTTTCAAACGTTTTGAAATGTTTTGAGTTTCAAAGCGGGGCTTGCAGCTAAACAGAAACTAAGGAGAGGGAGGGGGAAGAGGGGAGAAGGACCGCTCAAATATTGACATATGTAGCTGGCCAGTGACTGTGATCCTTCCCTGAGGTCCTTTCCAATCCCAGTGCTCTGGGGGAGGGACAGAAAAACAGCATAAAAAGCATTGTTTGAACTGAGCTTCTCTGTGCCTTGGGGTCAGCTTACTGAGCAGTGTCCTTCAGCAGCTCAGCAGCATGAGAAAGGCTATCACTTCCTACTTGCTAGTCTGTTCCTAGCAAGTGGGATCCAATACCTTTTCCTTTCCTAATACCTTTTATTATTATATTAATGCCTTTCAATTTATTCCTCCCCCAAAATCCTCTTTTTGTTTTTGTTAGTCTATTTTGATTCTTTTCCCCCAGAAAAGAAATCTGTGCTTTCTCTCACAGTGTGCAGTCCATTCCCTATGCAGGGAAGCACAACATATATTGCATATTATAATATACAATTTATTCAGGAACACATACATACATTTATATATTTAATTTATTACATAAATCCATTCATATACTACATAAATACATGCATACAATTATCTATATATATTACATAAATACATATTACATTACAAAAGAGCACAGATTTTCCAGCACGCCAAACACACTATGAAGCGTGAATACACCAAACACACTGTGAAGCGTGCTGTAAAGGCAGCTGGCAAGCCTTCAGGGAGGGGTGGAAAAGGGGGTAGAGGGAGAGCTGTAATTCCCCCCCCCCCCCCCCCAAGCTGAGATGCAGCCTCTTTCCTACAACTAGCCGGCATGAGGCTTCTGGTTCTAGGAGGAGGGGAGCAGTGCCACTGCCTGAGTCTGCATCCCCTCCAATAGCACAAGCCATAACCCTCCATCCCCCAACCATGACAACAAACAGCACCAACATGACAATCTCCTCTACCCCCATATCACTTCCCAGCCTCAGCCTTCCAGTGCCAGAGGAAGAGCTGGAGGAAGAGCTGGATCTGAGTGCCATAGCGAAGGAAATTCTGGGGAGGGAGAGGGAATCATCTGAGTTTGTGCGCCACACCTCTCAAGTTTCTCCTAGAGCCAGGTCTCCTTCCCCAGGAGGCACTTTGGAGGAGGTTGAGGTAGAGGTTGTGGAGACAAGTGGCAAAGCTGAATCAGCTCCTTCTGTTGCTGTGCCTCTGCCTGCTGAGGAGGGGGAAAAGGCAGCATCTGCACATGTACCCATACCCCAGCGGGTAGTGTGGTCTGGGAGATTATCCCACATAGGCTATCTGCCTGCACTGCTGAGCCAAAACCAGCCAGGGAAAGGGAACAAAACACATGAGCACCACAGGGATGCTGATGCATTTCCACAGGCACCACCCCTTTGCCCTTGCTCCTCCTCAGCCTGGCACCAGTGGGAGTGTACCCAAAAAGAAGTCCCCCTCTTTCTCGAAAGCCCCCATCCCACTGAAGCAGTGTGGGGAAAGGTGGGCACACAGGGGAGTGCATTCCCAAGGTGAACGATGTCACCCAGAGCATTGGTGAAATGTTTGCCCTGAATGGCCAGCCCTTCTCCTTTGTTGAGTGGCCAGGGTTCAGGCATCTCATGGTGCTCGTGGCCCCATCGTACAAAGTATCTGCATACACCACCTTCCCTCTGTGTATGAGGCATGCAGGGAGTACCTGAAGGAGGAGCTGTGACAGGCAGGTCCACAGGTGGCTTTACACTTCACTTTGAACATCTGGAGCATTCATGGTGGAGATCACACCTACCTCTCCCTCACAGGGCACTGGTGCAACCAGTCAGACCATCAGTGGGCTCTCCTTCAAGCCAAGGTGACAAATGAGTCCCACATGGCAATGGAGATCATGGGAGCCATGAACCGCTTGGTGCAGGGGTGCTCATTGGGCAGGGTGAGCTCACTCATGGGTTCATGGTCACCGACAATGGGGCCAATATGGTCAAGGCACACAAATTGGCACACAAGTTGCACCTCATTGTCAAGGATGCCTTGGAGGGGGACAAAGCTGTTGGTGATGGCACCAGCACCACCAGCAAGCTCACTTCCAAATTCAGGAAGGTGGCAGGTTACTTCCACCAGAGCATGTAGGGGGGCAAGATATTGCGGGACAAACAGGCAAACCTGAACATCCCACAGCACAAAATCATGCAGGATGTGGAGACTTGGTGGAACTCCACATACCTGATGCTCGAGAGGCTGGTGGAGCAACAGAAGTCTATCCATGAGATGGCCTTGCTTGGGGAGATTGGGATCAGTGCCCCCCTGAACAGAGCTGCATGGGATACCATCTCCCAGACCTTGGTGATTCTTAAGTCCTTCCCCAAGGCCACTGAGAGCCTCAGTGCTGACAATGCCCTCCTTAGCCAGGTGATCCCTATAGTGAGGGAACTTCTGAACCAAATGGAGAAGTTCCAGGGGATCAATGGTCCTGGCTGGGGCAAGCTGCTGTCACCAGACATGCAGGCACTGGTGAGGCAGCTGAAGGAGGGCATCAGGAAATAGCTTGATCCCTTGTGGTCCAGTATGGTCCACGTGCTGACCACCATGTGTGACTTGAGAGTGAAGGGGAGCATATGCAGCAGCAAAACCCTGGGTCACTGGATGGAGGAGCTTTGAAAGAGAGTCAGGGAGGCAGAAGGGCGGAGGCTGGGGGACATAGAAGAGGGAGATTCAATGTCCCATGCCAGCATGTCACCCACCTGCCAGTCTCCTCTTCCATCACAGGTGCTGCCAATGTTGACCAAGGGCATGGATTCCATGGTAGGGTCTAGAGGCACCAGACCCCACCATCAGGCAGGTAGCGCTCAGGCCTTGGTGGCTGCCTATCTCTCTGAGGATGTGGAGCTGCTGCTGTGTGGCCCCTTGGCCTACTGGGCATGCTGCAGCCAGATGTGGCCGGATCTGGCCACAGTTGCCCGCGAACACAAGTGTCTTGTCCACTGACCAGTGTTCCAAGCGAGAGGGTGTTCAGCATTGGGGGTGGTCAGCATTGCTGGTGAAGTAGTGACACCCCACCACACCTGCTTGGATCCTGGTTTGGTGGAACAGGTGGTGTTCCTGAAGGTGAACTTCCCACTCCTGGGGTTCCCTAAGCTCCACATGCAGACAGAGTACCACCCTCCTCACTCCATCCATGTTTCCTTATTTTTTTACCCTTGGGTTTCACAACCATCTAGTGCCCTGCTCTCAGAGCTGGAGGGGGCACTCACTGTATCAGCAGCCAGCAGGAGAAAAACATGTCCCTCCTGAGCTCCCATGCCAGGATGAACTTGGAGATATGAGCAGGGGCTATGGGGAAGGAGGAGGCCCCAGGTCCTGGGCATGACCACTAAAACTTCACCCTGCCAGTGTTGGGAGGCCTGGTGGGACTGCCAGTGGTGCGGCATACCCCCCAAAATTTCAGGGCCGAGGGCCTCCCTGGTGAAAGATGGGTAGGAGGTGCCTTATAACCTCCATGCATGCACAGTACTGGCTGGGGAAAGCCCAGACCCATCACATCTTTGTCAGGCCTGAGGCTTGCTCATTGAACTGGAGTTGTGAGGCTTCAGGTGAGCTCAGCTTAGCTGCCTGGGATGCCAACTTTTGGGTTGAAAAACACTTCATCAGGATGAGGAAGCATCTGCAGTTTGTGTGTGTGCAGTCGATGGAAGGAATAGTAAAGAAGCCAGAGGCTAGCATGCAATGCAGGCAAGAAAGCCAGTCAGTGAAAATGGAAATGGAGGCATCAGGGGGTGAGGGACAGGTTGGTGTAGGGGGGAATGGGGATGTAGGTAAAATGGGGATGTAGGTAAAAGTGTAGAGGTACCTGGGGAGTCAGATGTCTGGCAGGTTGTAGGGTATCATAATTCCAATGTGTATACTGAGTCCATGAGTTTCTGTATCCAGGATGTTGATGAGGTGAAGTTCATAGGCTCATCTGTGAAAGTGAGGAAGAATATAAAGAAACAAAACTTACTGGGGGATGCTGAAGAAACCACACCAAGCCAAGGTGGGAAAGATGCCATGCCCCAACTAATTAAAAGAATCAGCTGGGGCCGCTGCAGTGCAAAGGCTGCCGCGGCAAGCCCAACTGCCAGAGTTCAAACCCAGGACAAGGAAAACAGTGTGGCAGACAAAGAAGAGGAAAACCACACCGAAAAAGGAAAAGGAAAACAGCTGCTTCCAGAAGACAGCAAATCAGATGCTGCCATGGGGGATGCAGTGGAGGAAAAAGGGAATTTAAAGGAATGTTGAGGGAGTGTCTGGGGTCAGTCCAGAGAAAAGGGGAGCAAGGTGCAGATAGAGAGGACACAGAGAGAAGATGAGAGGAGGAATTGACCCTGAGGCTTGGAGGAAAACTTCAGTCCCCAGACTTACCTGAGAAGAGCCTGCAAAGTGGTGGAGGACACCACTCTGTCAGTGGGTCCAATCCTGAGGGGTGGAGATAACTGCTTCAGATCCCTAGAAGAAAAAAGAGATTACACCTCCAGAAGGGGTGAGTCCACCCCAACTCTGAAGGTAAGGGCAGGATTACAGCCAAGAGGTGGCTATCTTGGGACCCATGCAGGGAAATATGGGGCAAGCAGCCAACTTAGCAGAAGACCCCAACTAGGGGGTTTACAGGACTAAGATTGGACTTGTCATCCAGTAGGCAAGCAGCAACAAGCCTGGAACATCTGGTGTGGTGAGGGCAGGGTATGAGGATGGTGGAGCCTTGCGAAGATAAGCTGACCTCCTGAGCCTTTAACTGAGCTTTTTGTTTCTCAGAGTGTTTGGTACCTCCCTCTCTAACATCAAGGTGTGGCAGGAAAAATTTCAAAGGACAGAACACTACTGTTACAGCAGAGACACAACTTGGCTTCAGGCGGCATGACCCAGCTCCCTTATACCGTGCAATATTTTTATATTCCTCCTAAGTTGTTTGTCCAAGCTTCCACTTCTTGTAATCTTCCTTTTTGTGTTTAAACTCACCAAAGAGTTCTCTGCTAAACCAAGCTGGTCCCTTGCTACATTTGCTATTCTTCCTGCACATCAGGATTGTTTGTTTCTGTGCCCTCAGTAAGATTTCATTAAAATACAAACAGGTCTCCTGGACTCCATTCCTTCTCAGACTGGCCTCCAAGGGGATCCTGCTCATCAGTTCCTGAAGGGAGTCAAAATCTGTTTTTCTGAAGTCCAGGGTCCATACTCTGCTGATCTCCTTTCTTCCTTTTGGCAGGATCCTGAACTCAATCATCTTGTGGTCACTGCTGCCCAATTTTCCATCTGCTAGTACATTCCCCACCAATTCTTCCCTGTTTGTGAGCAGCAGGTCAAGAAGAGCACAGCCCCTAGTTGGCCACTGCAGCACTTGCACCAGGAAGTTATCTCCAACACTTTCCAAAAACTTCCTGAATTGCCTGTGTACTGCTGAATTGCCCTCCCACCAGATGTCAGGGTGATTGAAGTCCCCCATAAGAACCAGGCCTTGTGATCAGGAAACTTCTGCTAGCTATTTGAAGAAAGCCTCACCCACTTCTTCCTAGTCTGGTGGTCTATAGAAGACCCCCACCACGACATTATCCTTGTTGCTCTCTCCTCTGACCCTAACCCAGAGACTCTCAACAGGTCTATCTGCAGCATCATACTGGAGCTCTGAGAAATCCTATGGCTCTCTTACATAAAGTGCATCTCCTCCTCCTCTTCTTCCCTACCTGCCTTTCCTGAACAGTTTGTATTCATCCATGACAGTGCTCCAGTCATGTGAGCTATCCCACCAAGTCTCTGCTATTCCAACCACATCATAGTTCCTTGACTGTGTGAGGACTTACAATTCTTCCTGCTTGTTTCCCAGGCTCCATGCTATCATGTACAGACACCTGAGGTGACTAGCCAATTGCTTTACTTTCTCAGGAAGAATTGCCCTACTTTCTCTGTTGCGCTCTCCTGATTCTGCTTCTTCCAGGTCCCCTGCTTTCTCACTTACCCTCAGGGCTTTTTTCTCCACTGCCTTGTGAACCTAGTTTAAAGCCCTCCTCACTAGTGCCCTACTTTCTCTGTTGCGCTCTCCTGATTCTGCTTCTTCCAGGTCCCCTGCTTTCTCACTTACCCTCAGGGCTTTTTTCTCCACTGCCTTGTGAACCTAGTTTAAAGCCCTCCTCACTAGGTTAGTGAGCCTGTCTGCAAAGATGCTCTTCCCTTTCTTTGTCAGGTGGATCCCATCTCTTCCTAGCAATCCTTCTTGGAACTAACATGGTCAAAGAAGCCAAATCCCTGCTGGTGACACCACCTGTGCAGTCATGCATTGATCTGTTGGATGTGTCCACTCCTACCATGGCCCTTTCTCTTGACTGGAAGGATTAAGGAGAACATGACCTGTGCCCCTGTCCCCTTCACCCTTGCACCCAGAGCCCTGTAGTCACTCTTGGTATGCTCAGGGTCACCCCTGGAAGTATCATTAGTGCCCATATGGAGGAGAAGCATGAGGTAGTAGTGAGAGGGTCAAACAAGTCTCACCAATCCTTCCATGACACATCAGATTCAGGCTTTAGGCAAGCAGCAGACCTCCCGGGGCAACAAGTCAGGCTAGCAGATGGATCCTTCCATTCCCCACAAAAGGGAGTCTCCAACCACCACCACCCATCACTTCCTTTTCGTGGCAGTGGTCTTGATCCTCCCCACCTTGAGGACTCTTGGCCTGGCCTCTTCCACCAATTAAATGGGCTCCTCCTCCTCTGCTGCTAGTGCTCCATATCTGTTCTCCAGGCAAACCACTGCACATGAGGATGACAACTTCTTCTTGCTGCCAAAAGATACAAGCTTCCAACTTCCACCTTCCTGGGAGTCCATGCCCCCTTCCTTTTCTAGCACAACCTCCTTTTCTAGCACCAGCGCTGGTATGTCAGCCACTAGGGCTGTGTGAAGCTTCAGGTGCTGATTTGATTTGGAGGAGATTTGGCCTGATTTGGTGGCTGAATCTCTGAATGTGAATTGAATCAGGAGACCAATAAAAAGGTCTGAATCAATTCAGAAAAGATTTGGAGAGCTTCAGAGATTTGGGGAAGTCCCCACTTGCTGCCACAGGGAGCTAGACCTGGACTTTGTGCAAGAAAGTAGGGTATGGGGGGGCTGGAAGAGGTGGGAGGGGATGATGGGGGGACCCCTGCTAGGCCCCATCCCCTGCCTGCTTCCCCAGCCCCCCCTGAGCTCCCCCTGGACCTTGCCCACTCTCCCAGCCCCGCAACCCGTGGCTACCCAGCCTAGCCCCAGCTCCTGGTTCTTTTTTTTAAAAAAAGAAGCCCACACTCACCAGCTACTGCCAGGAGTTGGGGGGAGGTCCCCACTGCCCCTCACAGCCCCATGATGCATGGAGGGCTCTTCCATGAGCCCTCATCCCCCACCCACTCTCCCAGCCCGCCCCCCCCGATGGTT
>NW_005842484.1:97889-167592 GCF_000455745.1 Alligator sinensis
AGGTGACACTGGGGCGGGGTGGGGCTGGTAGAGCAGGCAGGGGATGGGTCTCATGGCAGAGCCCCACACACAATGTGGGGCAGCAGGGTGCAGCAGGGATCACCCCCCTGCCTGGCAGCAGCCAGTGAGTGAGGGATTTTTTTTTTTTTTAAAGAGCCAGGATACTGGGGATGGGAGAGTGGGCAGACCCTGCCATGCAGCATGGGGTAGTGGGGGGCAGCAGGGATCAATCCCTGCCTGGGAGCATCTGGTGAGTACCAGGCTTTTGTTTTAAAGAGCCGGGAGGCTGGGGCCAGGTGGGGCAGCCATTGATGGGGCTAGACGAGGAATGGGACCTGTTTGATACAGAGATTTGGCCGATTCAGTGGTGGCTGAATCTCTGAATCAGATTCAGCTGAATCAATTCAGGACAGTGATTTGAATCACTGAATTGAATCTCTGTCTCCTGAATCAGCCAAATCCAAATCCGAAGTGAATACTAGCCACTTGGGGTGGGCAAGGTGACTGTCAGGGAGCCATCCTGGAGGTCTGTGGCACCCTCCAGGATGTGCTGGACCACACCGTGCTCCTAGTCAATGACCCCTCTGGATGTGGTGGTGGGATCCTGAGATCTGGGCTTTCCACAGTGCATCAGGTCCCTGGACAGGATACACATCCCTGTCACCTGCCCACCCTGGGGGGATGGTCCATACTGAAACTGAAGGGGCTTCCACTTGGTTGTTCTTCAGGCTGTGGTAGACCACCAGGATGCCTTCATAGATGTCAGTGCGGGCTGGGCTCACAGTGCCCACAATGCCCAGGCCTTCTAGAACTGTGCCCTTTCAGGCTTGGTGGAGATCAGGCACTTTGTACCAAGTGTTCTGGACTTGCAGCTGGGGGATGTGACTGCCCCACCCCTCCTCATTGAGAACCCCACCAACCCTCTGCTGCTTTGGCTCATATAACCCTACATTGGCCAGCTCAACCCATGCGAGGCACATCTCAACTGGCTTGAGGCTCACCTGGGGGTAATAGTGGCTACTGTTCTGACCGTGCTGCCTGCTCCCCTTCTTTCATCATAGGGCCAAGGCCAGGAGGGCTTGCATGTGGTGCTGGCCTTGCTGTGGGCAGCTCTCACTCAGGGGCTGCATGGTGCCTGGCTGAGCAGTGGGAGGAGGTGGGGAGCTTGTTGCTGGGGCATGAGTGGCAGCCAGGGTTCAGGCAGGGCCAGAGCCAGGGGTTGGGTGGTGGGTGGCATGAAGGTGACTGCCAGGGCCAGGATGGCGTCCAACATGTAGCGGTCATCCACTATGGCCTCCATTGCCTGGGCCCATCATGGCAGCCACCTCTAGTATCATCTTGTGGATGGCAATGTGTCTCTCCTTGAGGGCCAGGAGCCTGTTCTAGAATGCAAGGTCCTCCCAGTCCCTCTCCCTCTCACACACAATATCCTGGGCATACCAGGCCCATAAGTCCACCAGCTGCTCCTCTGCCATGTGACCAGGTGACTCAGCAGGAGAGTGCGGTATTGCGTCAACTGCTGGTGGAGGCGGTACATGCAGAGGGTGTCGGCTGACAGTAGTGGCATCCCTGAAGGTGCATCCCCAGTAGCAGCTGATGACTCTACCGAACATGCAGTTGCTGGATCTGCAGAACTAGGAGAGAGAGACTCTTTGTGAAAGTTAGCAACATTTTGGAGATAGCAAGCACTATATCAAGGGGCTGTGTGCCACCTACCCTCAGATCGGGGGTCATGTGTGCACAGGTAAATTAGTAAGTTGGCTAGGCTGGCCCTTCCACAGGAAGCCTCTGGCTGATCCCTCCATCCCCGCTCCCTCTGTAGAGGCAGGCAGCACACTTGGCATCTGCCTCCCTCCCTAATCCCCTACATAGCCTGGGCCTGGGTTGGCTATTGGCAGCAGCTACCACAGCTACTCCAGACCAACTCCTCTCCTTTTTACTTCTGGAAGCCAGGCAGTTTGGTTCTGTGGTGCCAGGCCTTCAGGAGCCATGGTCAGGGGGTGAGGGGTTTCTGCCTAGCTGGGGTGTAGAGCTGGTGATGTCCCTGCCCTCCTGTCAGCATGCCTCTCTGACAGTGGCCTGCACCCCAAGTGTGCCCCTACTGAAAGTCCCCTAGGCAGAACACAATGATCTGTTTGAGCACACCCAGGAGTGCCCAACCCACTACACCCTTCTTCTGTTGATTGGCATGGTGCCCTGGGAAAAGCTGAGAATGTGGTGTGGGGCCCTGAGCTTCAACAGTGCCCCAGGCAAGTCTGCATTTCCCCACAACATGAACCAGTACCTGGAGGGGCACTTCTGCCTATGCTATGAGTGCCTGACCCTGCCGCCAAGGAGGAAAGTGCTGCTGCCATCAACACATTTCTTCACACATGGCAGTCTCCTGGCTGCCTAGCTGGAAGGGCACTGGCTGCTCAGTAAAGTTCTGCACTGCCTCCCACCTCCCTGTATGTTGTGTGTGTGGGGGAACTCTGGGGTCAGGAGGGAGCTCAGCCAGGCAGGGTGGGGAGGGAGGGAGCAGGGGTGGGGTGCGTAGCGGAGGGAGGGGTCAGGGGTGGGAAGTGTAGGAGAGGGCCCCTCCCACACCGGGCCCTGGCTCTAGGTGTGCAGCTCAAGAGCAGGTATGGGCACAGGTGGCCAGAGTGCCACCTTCCTCCCCCCTCTCACCCCCCTCCCTGTGCGGTGTGCGGGTCTTACCTGATGGGTTTGGCAGGTGGTCTCAGTGGCCCAAGTCTATCCCTGCAGGCAGCTATGAGGCATGGCTTCCAGCAGTGTTCTGGGATGCAGAGGCATGGCACCTGACTGCTTGGGCAGTGGCTCACTCCAGGGAGGAGCTGGAGCTGGTCATGGCTGGTGCCATCTATGGCCTGTCCTTCTTACTGCAGGGATGGCACCAGTCAATGGCCTGGGCTCCCTGAGCTGCTAGATGAGGCTGGGGCTGGGGAGTACACCTGGACCTGTATCTGGTGCCCTGAAAGGCCCTCCCCCACAGACTGGTTGTTGCTATCAGGCCCCAGTGGAAGTTCTGGCAGGCTGCCTGTGCTGAAGTACATCACATTGCTGTGTCCAGGGTCCCTGGGAGCCAGGATGTGGTCTAGCTGCCGCATAAAGGGCATGGTCCTGCAGGCAGCCCCAGACCGGCGGTTGTAGTCCATGATACAGACCCACTGGGTTTGCAGGGTCTTGACATTTATGTGGCACTGCCATGCAGATTGCTGGTGGCTGTGCTTCCGAGTGCGGGCTTCCAGGATCTCATATATATGGGCATTTGAGTGGCTGCCCCAGGCAAACTGCCTCTGCACCTCAGTGTTACTCCATAGTGTGATAAGGTCAGCAGTCTTTCTGGTCAGTTGGGGTCCCAGGACAATGTCTGTGACACTCATGAGGATACCATCATGGGTGCTTTGATGGACCTCAGGGGCTCAGTCAGAGACTTTAGGTGCTGCCAGGCCCTGGCATTTGTTTACAGCAGAGGGGAACAGTGTGTGGGAGGCAGCCAGATGGTGCAGCAGGTCCCAGGGGCCAGAACCTGGTTCCATGGGCCTGCTGCAGCTGGCACAGGGCTACTTCTCCAAGACCCAGGGGCAGGCAGCAGGTGGCACAGGCCCCAGGGTCAAGCCAGGCTGGGACAGGCAAAGGAAAGGCAAAGCAACTCCCAGCCCCATGGCTCTGGCCCAGGCAGGAGGCTAGCCTCTTGGTGGTGTGGCTGACTGAGAGCAAATTTGTGCAGTTAGTTTACTACATCTACTCACAGGTAGTAACTAACTGTTCAGTAGGCTAATTAATTATGCAGTAAATGCTTGCACTTGTAGACAGTGTTGCATAGTAAATTAGTCTGCTGCACAGTAAAGCATCTCATGTGAATGCAACCACTGTATTAAAACCTTTCCCTGTCTGCACATAGTTAAACCATATTTGTTCACTAGTGTGACATTGCCCCACATTTTATTATGCAGCCCTTCATTGAAACTGGGGACATCATAGTAAAAGTTAACACAAACAATTGCAATTCTGTACAGCTTGGGAATAAATATTGGTATTTATTAAACTCTTGTAGAGAGGCTATTAGGCTGAAAGTGAGTGAAGTCCAATCTATCTTCTCACCTCTGTAGGTGACTCCTTCATCACGTTTTGGCACATGAGCTCTCAGGGTGCTGACACAAGTGACATTTTGTTGTGCAATTGGCCATCTGAAAGTGCTTTACAGCTATGCTCTGACAGAAGTGCCTGGCTCCAGAGCACTTTTAAAGTGCCAAATTGCACGACAAATGAACCTTCCTTACATGAGGGTTCAGATGAAGGCACCCCAAAGCAGAGCACTTCATTAACTTCTGTCAGTGAGAGCTGGAAGCAGCATCAGCACAGCCCCACCTCTGGTAATGTCTTCAGGATGGAAGTGGGGAAAGAAAGGAGAGTCTGGGTTTGCATGGCCTGTGCTGGAGTGGCAGGGGGGGGGGGGGGGAGCCCCTCCTGAAGTGGTGGGCTCCAATCCATCCACTATCCCCTCCAGCGAAGGCTGGGCAAACCTGAGACCAAGCTCCGTTTCTACCCTTCCCCCACTCCCGTCCTGAAGACAGCACTAGAGTTGATTTGAACAAATCTCCACCAAATATTTACAAACTTTGATTCTGAGAGTCTTTTAACTTGGCCTCACATGTGCAAATCTTCATGCGGACAGATGAATTCCTGTAAAATGTTTTTAAAAATGAGTAGTTTTTTCCTAGGGCTTGTTATGGGAAAGGGATAGACTATCTTAACTGGAACTTCCCTAAAACAGTCAGTCTTGGGCAAACACCCAGCACAGACAGTTCAGCCCAAACAGCTTAAGTGCAACAAAGTTGCACACAAACGAATAAAGGATCTTATAATGGACAATGCAGAGCAACTATAACTAGAGGTGTCACTACTACATCTCCCATAGTTTGATATTATAGTTGGAGCAAGTGGGTATTTTTCAATATCTGCTGTGTTTCCGCTATGATTTTTAGTCATTCATCTGTCACTATACAAAAATTCAGTATAGTGGCAGTTAGGATTGTTGCATGACGTGGATAAGTTAAGGGGAAAGAACTGTGCTTTTCCATTTTCATATTAAATAAAATGCTATTGAGAATGTATTCCTATGTTATATTAGGCTTTCATGTCCATTTCCAACAGCTATCAGTTGTAAACAGTATGTACCCTGGCTTCATCAATCTGCACTTCAATGTCAAATCTGCACTGTATCTTCTTTTGCTTTTATACTCATTCTGTGTGAACATCTGACTTGCATGCATTCCATACATTTGGGAAGACCGTCTGGCTTGGTACTGCTGTGGTCACTGTCATGGTTTTGTATTAAAATACAATGTTTATGACATTGGAGTATGTATTGTGTTTTGTGGACAGAAAACAAATCTCAGTGTTTAGCTTTCTTGCAAAAGGAGTAAGAAAGAACCAGAGAATAAAAGAAGAACCAGAGAAAAATTTCCAAAACGGGTGTTTCAAAATGTTCTCATGCTCCCTGTATACATTCATTTTTCATTTAACAGCCCTGAGAAATTCAAACAGTACTCAGTTTACTTTTTATGTTTTGATTTTGTCATTGCATAGAGATTATTACAAGCTAAAGTTTAAACGCTCCTGTTAAAACTGAACTCTTTTATATAACCTCAACTCTGGTGCAGCTACTATTAAAAACACTCCATATTAAAACACTGCATTACTTACAGGTAAGTACTCTTTCCTCTGCAGGGGTCTGAAATACTCAGTTTGCTGCACTGCATCCCTCATGATAGAATTGTACACCGTTTTCTATGGAGTAGCGTGCAAGTATGGACAATATGACACTTGGACTGGCTTTAAGTGTGTGCCTAGCTGGCAAAAGGGTAGAATAAAGAAAGGTATGGCAAGCATTCCAGTGGTGATAGACCTAAGTTCCTAAAGGAATGTGAAGTCTGAATCTGTGACCAACCCCTGAACTTCTGATTCTTCTCATCCTCTTCCTAACTGCTAGCACGCACACAGATGAGATTGTCACAGTGTTGTCCTACAGAAGATATATGATGTTCTTTATCCTTGTTTGGATGGGTCATGACACAAGCCCATATGGTCCCAGTGATGGTAATAGTCTGGGCACCTCTTGATCAGGGAACAGCTGATCCAGTTAAGGGGTTGTGTGTGGATGTTAAACACTGCCAATAAAACTGCTCCCGAGCTAGGCATCAGTAGACATTTCTGGTATTTTTTCCCTCTCCCGGGGGGGGAATTCCAAGGACTTCTGCTTTCTCTATACAAATGCCAGAAAAGGTGAAATCTGGAAAGTTACTAAACAGTGTCAAGAAGGGACTGACCAGGAGTGCTTGAATCTAAGAGCTGTTAGGAAAAGGGAATCTGATAGGCTAACTTATGAGATGTATCAACTTGGACTTCATACCTGAAACTGTTGTTTAATTGTTTATGGGATTCAAGAAGAGCAGGATCTTGAAGACCTGCCTAAGTCAATACCTGTAACAAGTGTAAGAAAAGGAATTCCCCTTTCCCCCTTTCAATATCTGTAATGCATGCACTTGCCTAGCTAGACAAATTCAACCTTCCATCCTGTTTTTCATTTTTATTGTTTACAGGTAGAGTCCCATTTTGAAGCTCAAAATACATCATTCTGAAGTCACATAAGTATCCTTTCCAGGAATATATTTTCCTGCCATTAATACTTCTTCCCATATTTTTTTTTAAATTTCAGGACATTTTCATAATGTATTAATTAATGTTGCACTGTGATGTGACACTTCTAGCATATATCACCGATTTCCCCCCTCTTCCTGATTTTGTGTAAATCTTGGTGTTTTATAAGTGGAGCAAATTAAATCTCCTATCATTACAGACTTCCATTCAACCTAAGAGTGCCATAAAATTTTAATGTCTTTATTAGTTAGTGTGTTATATACGTCAGGAACAATTTTCTGTTTTTCACAGCATAGAGCAATTTCTTCAGCTCTGCAGGATCTGTATTCCCTAAGGTTTCCCCATATTGCCTAAATAAACTGATTCTGCATCACAAAGCCACAGAGCTATTCTTTTGGAGACAACACATAATATACTTTATGATGTTGTTTTTAGGCTTGTCAGATAATTGCATGATTAATATCCCGGGCACTTTCTCTGCCCAGAATTTCCACTAACATTTCCATTTTAATTTCCTCAAAATGGGTGTCATAATTTAGAATTAATTGACATTATTCAGTTTCTTTCCTATTTGGGTCTGACAACTTGGAACAGCTTTGCATGTTCCTTCATCACCCCTACTCCTTGTGAGCATTCACATATAGACAAAAATGATCTACCCTGGTTGCTGAAAGGTAGGCCTAAGAGCAAATCCAAAAATCAAAATAGAAGTGGCCTGATTTTTTAAATGTAAGGACCATTCAAAACTCCTTTTGAAATCTTTAAGTATTCTATTGTAGACAAAATGCAAAGGAAGAAGGTCAATTATGTTACAGTCCCATACACAGAGGGCTTGAACCAGTACCTTCTTCTGTTTTACACCAACACATTTTCATTAATTTGACTGAATAAAAGTGGAATAAAACAATGGGTCCTAGAACTTTATTTCATGGTGTGGAATTAGTCCATCCCAAACTCATTCTTTTAAAATCCTTTTACAATATTA
This sequence comes from Alligator sinensis, assembly GCF_000455745.1. Lineage (NCBI taxonomy): Eukaryota > Metazoa > Chordata > Crocodylia > Alligatoridae > Alligator > Alligator sinensis. Next base: position 105,538 of record NW_005842484.1, read on the forward strand.
CACTTCTTTATATTCTCTTTATGCTGTAGTGTACTTCTCTTTAGGAAACAACAATTTGGAAAAAATTGGACTCAAAATGTGCTAACATCATGTCCAGCCACCTTTGACTCCCTAACACAAATGACTAAATTTGGGCCCCCCCAACACAAATGTTACAACTTGGTCAAATAGTGACAGACTTCAGCACAAATCCGGAGGAAGGGCACATCTTTAACCATAGAAAGAGACTCTAAACATTGTATCAGTCTGCTCCAATTATTAAAACCAAAGGTCAAATCCAGCCTAGTTATGACTTAACTGAAAACATGGGATATTCCAGAGATGAATGCTTTTTGTGGATCTATCAAACTGTTCCTTCCTCCTTGTTCTTTAAAATATTATGACAATAATGGTTTTAAAATAAGCAGACACTCTACTGGAAAATTATTTCTATTTCTAAAAGATGCCTTACCTCCCTGCAGCACAGCCATAGGCATACCACACCAAACATTGATCCTATCAGCATGTGCATCTGTTCTTGAAGAACTGATATCTATTGTCAGTGGAGAAATGCTTATGTAATAACACACTGTGCTCCATGACCATGGGGACCTTGTTTTGAAGCTAACTATGCTCCATGAGGATGTCCTTTCTTAATTATAGCTCAAGCTAAAGAAAAAGGAGCCCAGAAATTTGCATCTCTTGATCACAGCTCTTAGGACATTTTTACATGGGTGGGTGGGGCAGAGGCTGGGTGGCTCTAAATAAAGCACCGCAGCGTCTCATATATCAGCATCTCCATGCTTTAAAATGTCATCAGGGGCACTTGACCTAAAGCTCAGTTGACAAGCTTTAGTTCAAGTGCCCCCACTGACATTTTGAAGTGCAGGGATGCTGATACATGAGACACGAAAGGCTCCTGGAGCATGGTAATTACCACGCTCCAGCAGACTCGATTAATCAAGTCTTCTCCAATGCACTGTAATTACAATACATCAAAGCAGCCTCCCAGTAGATTTACAGGCACCCTTATGGGAAGATCTGAGGTTCCAAAGGGAGAAATCTAACTACAAGGAGTGAAGAAGAAGGACAAAAGATTAACAGATACCAGATATCTCACCCAGTGAGCAAACACTAAGGAGAAATGTAGGCAAATGGAGGTAAGAGAAAAAATATTCTTAAAAGTATAACATTTTAGAAGAATTAGTCTGAAGGAAAAGACAGAAACTGAGGGGAAAAAAGGAAGTAGGAAACAGAGTAGAGTAAAGAAACTGAAAAGTAGGTGGAACTAGAGAGTAGGAGGAAAATCCAGTGCTGTGTGTCCTGGAACAACACAGACCTAATTTTATCAGCTCCCAATGCATGGGATTTATTTCTTCTAGTCCAACATGGCAAATTTAGCTCTTGATTCTTCAAAGAGAATGATCAATAGCTTTATCTAAAACCTCATTTAGCTTTATCTAAGACCTCATTTTAGCAAAAGCATTTAATCATATACTTTACCTTTAGTACTGTATATGGTATTGATGATAGATGTTAGCACACACTTAAGTACTTTGCATGACATGGCCTATTTAAAGTTCTGAAATACAAAAATTTAAAAAATGTTAAAGTTGGAATAAGAGAACTAAGAAGATCCTCTGCAGGGAAATAAGGTTAAGGCTTTATGACAGTATGACAACTAGATTTATTACTATGATTATGCCAGAAAAGGAGAACGAACAGAAGTCCTCTAGTTAATGATTATATTATTAAAGATTCAAGTCACAAATGTGGTAAATATAACAGTTATGAATGAGAAGAAAAAAAGTTGAAAGTGTTTTAAAATCAGTAGAATTTGGTGACATTTAAATGGCAAATGTCATACACAGACTTTAGTTTATACCAGTAAAAATTAGGTATCTAATTCACCACTTGTGCAGCTTTGCTTGTCATAGCAGTGGTGGAAGCTATAGTTTAGACAGATACTTGGTAACATCTGTATCTTGTCTGCAATCTTATATCACTGCTGCTACAGAAAAAAAGTACAGTTCCAAAAATTTCCGTTGTAAACATAGGCAGAATGGACTATGCAAGACTCATTCACCATAGAACATGTTAATTCTTGGTTGGTTGGCAAATTCTAATTACTTATTATACATGAAGGAGGTAAAGGGGCTCAAGTTCTGTTCTAACCTTTCTTTCCAAGCTAGGATAAAGGCCCAAGCAAGACACAATGCATCCTGATGATCAACATAAGCTGATGGTGTTGACTGTACACTTTTGGCTTCTCCAAGTAAAAGTCATGTACCACAAAGAAGGCCCACTGAAAAGAGATAGGGCTCATTTAACAAAGATGGGGTGGGGGGGGAAGGAGGGGAGAATAGAGGGGAGAAGGAGGAGGACATCTTTCCTAAGCTAGGAAGAAGACTTTAAACCAGGTTCAATAAGGGATAGAGAAATAAAGTAAGTAAAGAGCAAGGAGACCTGAATAAAGGCCTAAGAAGAAAAGCCAATATGGGAAATCTTAACAAGGTTGTAAGAGGGAAAGCAGTGTGGTATTCAGCTAGTCATCTAAGGCCTTGTACAAACATTCAGTTTCTCCTGGGAGTGTCACTACCCTCCCATGAGAAACCATGAGTGTACAGATGTTCAGACTTCTTCTCCCAGACTAAAAATGGCCATTCCAACAATAACCTGGGAACAATCAGAGTTAAATCACTTCTGGGAGAATATCTCCTGGGAGATCAAATCCTTTATATGCTGTGTGGTTCTCTCAGAAAATAATGTAGTCCTCCAGCTTCCCCTCCCTTCCTCCACACTCTCACCGCCCCAGGGAGACAATGGACTCTACTGCTATAAGAGAGAGGAGAACATGCCCCCTTCACAATCCCAAAATTGTGCTGAAGGGAAACACAGGCTGACCTCAGGCAGTCTGGGGCAGCGAGTCAGGGCTGCCCTATGTCCTACCACCATCTGTCACCGGGCAAAATAAGGGAGCCTGCAGAGCATGCTAGAATGTTTGTTAGCACTGAAAGCTCTCCACTTTTCAGGGCCTTAGCTTTTGAATGTCCGTACATGTAGCTCTGGGTAAATTTTTTCTACCAGGATAACAAAACTGGGAGAATTCTCCCAGATTATTTGAATGTATGTACACAACCTAATATGATCATATTCTTGCATAGAAAGTATGGGGAATGAGCAGGAAGAACTGGAAGTCCTGAATGCACATAAAATTACAAGTTAATTGGGATTACTCAAATTTGATATCATAGTTCACACAAGTAGAATATTTTTATTTATGGTTGTTCAGGAAGGATGGGAAATATGGTCTAGATGAACCTATTTCAAGGTGGGTGCATAATTGGTTGGATAATTGTGCTCAAAGAGAAATCATCAGTGGCTTAGTTGGCATACTCCAACATCTGTCCTGGGTCCAGTACTAGTCAATAGGGCTGTGTAAAGCCTCAGTCCCTGATTCAATTTAGAGGAGATTCAGCCCACTTTGGTGGCTGAATCTCTGAATCTGAATTGAATCAGAGGACCCTTTAATCTCCTCAAATCGAATCAGAATCCTCCAAATTGATTTGGAGAGATTCAGAAAGATTTGGAGATTCAGACATAGACTGCTTTACATTTTTTTCCTACATACTTCTAGGTAGCAGGGACTTGTGAAAGCTGTGATGCTGGGGCTCATGGAGCATCCTACAGGAGTGCAGGGGGCTCCCCAGTGCGCTTCACAGCAGATCTGGAAGTGGACCAGAAGAATTGGTTTGCTTCCAGTTCTGCTGGAGACTACATGGAGGGGCCCCCCTCTGGCCCCCCCAGCTCAGTTACTGGTGCCTCCTGGATCTGGGAGGGGTACCCAGGGTCCCCCTATGACTGATCGCTGAGCCGGGGTGGGGTGCGGGGGGGGGGGCCTTCCGCACTGCTAGTGGATGCTCCATGCACCCTAGCATTGCAGCGATCATAAGCCATGCCTGCTACCTCAAGGTATGTAGAAAAAACTTTTAAAGCTGTGTCCAAATTGCTGATTCTCTGAATCAGCATCGAATCTTCAGATTCGGATTTGGCTATATTGAATCAGGGACAATGATCCAATTTGATTTGATCAACAAATCAAATTACTGTCCTTGATTCAGGTCGAATCTGAATGCAAATAGAATAGGGCCCGCTTCACACATCCCTACTAGTCAATATCTTCATTAATGACTTACAAGATAGAACTGAGTATACATTTTGTAAAGATGCAATTAACACTAATCTAGATTTAGAAGACATTATTAGGATTCTTTGATACCTAGGGAAAATGGTCTAAGCTTTGGCTTAAATTCATTGAGGATTAGTGTAGTTAGAACAGAACAATCAAATTAGGGAACAACCCACATTACAATACTGCAGTACAATATTTTGCACTATAATGGCCTGAAAGTAGAATTTGAGTCAACACTATAATAAATAAGCTAACAGCATATTGGAATGTATTAACAAGAGCGTCATATGCAAGTCACAGGAAGCAATTCTATTCACTACTGGTGTAAAACTGTAATCAGTTTTTTGCGCTATGCTTCAGAAATGATATGGAAGAATCTTGGGAAGAGCAGCTCTAAAAAACATAATTTATGAGGAAATCTTGGAAGAACAGGGATTACTTAGTCTGGAGAAGAGAAGACTGTGGGTGTATCTACATGTACACTTTAATGTGCATTAGCCAATGTTAGTGCACATTAAGGTGTCACTGAAAACATGCGATTTCGCTAATGCTCCTTAAAATAAGCTAATGCACCTTTTTTCTAGTACCTCACAATGGAGGTACTAAATTTAATGCACATTAGCAAAAGCACATTAATGAACATGTAGATGCACCCTGAGAGTAGATTTGATACTCTTCTTCAAATAAAAAAAGAGTGTTACAAAGAGGGTGGTGATCATCTGTTCTCCTTGTCCCTAGGAGACAGGACAAGAAGCAGTGGGCTTAAATTACAACAAGGGATATTTAAGGTAAATATTATAAAGAACTTTGTAGCTATGGGAGTAATTAAGTATTGTATGGCAGTTATAGAACTTCCATTATCAGAAGTTTAAAAAAAAAAGATTAGACGAATAATAGGCTGGGATGGTTTAGATAGACTGGGATAATCCTGCCTTAAACAGGATGACTACCTGAGGTCACTCTCTCACACTCTGACCATATATATATGTCATCAAATTCCATTAATTTTAAAGCACTTTCAACTTTTTCCTTCTAATTTATAACTGATATATTTGCCACATTTGTTACTTGAATCTTTTATAATATAATAATTAACTGAAGAACTTCTTTTCATTCTCCTTTTCTGGCATAATCTTGGTAACTGATCTAGTTGTCATATTGTCATAAAGCCTTGATATTATTTTCCTGCAGAGGATTGTCTTAGTTCTCTTCTTCCAACTTTAACATTTTTTAAATTTTTGTATTTCAGAACTTTAATTAGGCCATGCCACTTCAGTGTGTGCTAACATCCATCACCAATACCATATACTAAAGGTAAAGTATGTGATTGAATACTTTTGCTAAAATGAGGTCTTAGATAAAGCTATTAATCATTCTTTTTGAAGAAGCAAGAGCTGTATTTGCCATGTTGGGCTAGAAGAAATAAATCCCATGCATTAGGAACTGATAAAATTAGGTTTGTGTTATTTCAGGACACACAGCAATGATTTTTCCTCCTACTCTCTAGTTCCACCTACTGGGAATATTTCACAGCCTTCATCTCACTCAGATGTACTCCAGGTTGTACTGTTCCATGAGCAGAAAGACAAATTTTAATAGCTGTAATGTTTTCTGAAGTGCTGTTGTGGGACCTGAAGAGACACATTCACTACAGCACTTACTCAAGATGGAGTTAAAATTTGTTTGGACATGTTTGAAATAGTTATAATATTAACCAGAAAAATTTAACTTCCCAAGTATACCCTGGGCTCCACCAATGACTAATCATAGTGTTCACAGGCTGTATATAACCATCTTTGTTTCTCTCATGGTGACTATCATTTTGGCATAGTATAGTATTTCCATTCCTGGACAAATTGTTTTGCAAGTTTTGAGTTTCACTGAAATATAATGATTTTGAGATACAATTATGGCTGGCTATTTATGCTTGTAATGCAGATTTTGGGCAAAATAACAACTTTAAAAAAATTCACTAGTTTGCATCCTTGCTAGTTGGACTGTTGGAGTAGAAGTGGGAAAAGGAGGATTTTTTTTGCTAACGATTTAATATGAAATAATTGATTTCTTAAATTTATTTTTAAGGTACAATAACTTCAGTAACCAAGGGAATTAAGAACAAAATACACATACACTTAATTAGAAAAGTCTAAAAGCATACTTCAGTGACTCATTTTTATAGGTATCCTAGAACATGCTGTCATTATCAGCAGTGCCTGAGGCCCCAGGGTTGATCAGAGCCCCATGTACTTAGAAGGAAAAAAAACACTGCCATGCAGTGTTTACAGTCTAAATCAACAAGAGAAATGAAAAAAGAAACAAACTATATTGATACATCAGACTACCTTGTACTGTAGATACACTTCAAGCTAGTTTAAGCAAGCTAATTTGAGAACTGGAAGCAGAATATTTATGGTCACATGGAGCTCTGTGCAGAATAATCTATCTGCCAGAATCAGGGAAAATTAAATTAGCCCAAGCTGAGTTCCATGCCATGACAATTAGACCTGGTACATGAACTAGATGATATATTTCTGTGCTGCACTGTAGGGTTGTCTTACCCAGAGATAAATAGAATAATTCATCCAAGAAAGGTCAGTTGCACTGCCAGGAATAAAGCTCAGATTCTCCCTAGTGTTAGTTTGGTGTTCAAGGTACAGGACCAAAGTGCTTTATGTGCTGTACTTCAAAGCACAAATTCATTGTTTAGATTCAGAAAGCTTGAAAAGATTTAAAACTCAGAGAACCGTTTGTTGACCTGACAAAAGATTTCAACACTGTCAGCGGAGCAGGGTTGTTCGAGGTCCTGGTAAAGATTGGATGCCCCACATTACTCAGTATGATACACTCCTTCCATGAAAACATGGAAGCCACAGTTCAGCTTGGACCAACCTTTGACAGGTTTGAGATGAAGATTGGAGTGAAGTTCTAACACCCACACTCTTTGGGATCTTCTGTATGCTGCTGTACTATACTTTTGATGATTTGGAGGAAGGCATATACCTTCACACAAGATCAGATGGCAAATTCTACAATCTATCATGTTTAAAGGTCAAGACAAATGTGAGACACATACTAATTATGGAGCTCCTTTTTGCTGATGATGTTGCACTCATGGCCCATGAAGCAACTACAAATACTCATGAATCACCTCTCCCATGCTTGCAGGATGTTTGCCCTGAAAATCATCATTAAGAAAACTGTGGTCCTAGGACAGGGTGTTCGCCAGTCACCATCTATTAGCCTTGACAACACACCCCTCAAAGCAGTGAACAAGTTCTGTTACCTTGGATCCACAGCGAGTAACAATCTATTACTGGATGAAGAGCTAAATGTGCTCATTGGAAAGGCTGCTACTACTTTCAGTAAGCTCTCCATACAAGTCTGGAACAATAAAAAACTCAATCAAAACTAAGCTGCTTGCATACGAACTCTGGGTCCTCAGTGTCCTTATGTCTAGCAGTGAGACATGGTCAACATATGCATATCAAGAAAAAAAAGCTAAACAGCTTCCATCTACACTGCTCATGGCACATCCTTGACATCAAGTGGCAAGACAGAATGACCAACATAGAGGTCATCATCAAAGCCAACCTGTCAACCATCACTGCACTACTCAAACAGCAATGCCTATGCTGGCTTGGTCATCTCCACAGGATGGAAGATGGGCACATCCTGAAGGATATCCTGTATGGGCAAATTGTAGGTGGGGAGAGATGCGTAGGGCACCCAAAATTGCACTTCAAAGATATCTGCAAGCAGGACATGAGGCTTTTGGAATCAACCCAATGCTTTAGGACACTTTAGCAGGAGACAGGACAAAGTGGCTCTCCCTTCCCAATCATGGAGTCCAACATCACAATGAGAAATTGTTATTCAAATTACAACAGAAATGTGACCTAAGGAAACATCCAGTCAGTACAGTAGCCTCAACGCTATGTACACTTGTGAGCACTGTGGCAGGACCTGCAAGCCTAATGTCAGTCTCTACAGCCATAAGAGAAGATGCATCACCAGTCAGTAGAATAGCTGAAATATCCACCATTACTTGCTGATGAACAGATGCCATTTAAGTACAAACACATAAAAAGGCACAGCTCCCACCCTGAAGAATTTGCAGTCCAATTTTAAGCCAACTATAACAAGTCAAACAAGCAATGGGAGGGAAGGTGGATAAGGCCTTAAAAGTGACAGGACCGCCTGTGACTTGGTTCAGGTGTGTATGCACAAGTTAATGGCTTTGAATCATCTACAAGTGCCCTTTTAATACAATTACATATAAAACAATATATTTAAAAGGTGTATAAATCAAGGAGGGGAGGATGTAGCAAGGATTTATAGGATGATATTAATGAGAGGAAAATACTTTTCTCCTGTCAAGGAGTAACACTGACTATCATCAAACTATGGAACTGACTTGGAAAGGCAATGGTGGAAGTTATATCAATTAAATAATTTCGAACTGGACTAGAGAAGGTAATGGAGAATAAGCTGAAGGGAATCATCTTGCACTGACAAGAGACTGATCAGGTGATATAACAGCTTTTTCCCATCTCTTAATGATTATCTCAAAGGCTTGATCAGTTTTTGCTTTTTGAACTCCCAATATCTTATACAGTACAGGAACCAATTACATTCAGTTTGGACATTTTGACAAGAAAAGCTATTAAGAGGCAGGGCTGCAAAGTTTGTTCAATTTACCATGTATCCGGAGGCTTAACCAAAACTATTATTACATGAAAGAATGGAGGAAATTGAGAACAGGGTCCTTTAGAATGTTAACAAAACATCAGCCTTGTACATACAACAATTAGATTGCCAGTAGGAATTCCTTTTGTAATTTTTTTTGTCTAATTAACTATGTCAGGAGCTTGAAAACAATTAGGCACTAAAAAGGAAGAAGGTTAAAAGAAAGTCTTACCTAATTCTTCTGTATAAGTTAAACACTTCAATGCTGAATTGAAGGGATCTTCCAAGCTTGAAAGAATACTAATAGTAATGCTAGAAATCAGTTTCTGAAATAACAGCATGCATATCAGTTGCGCTGCACAGTGTTCATCTTACACAATATACAATGCCATTGAGGTGAAGATATTATCAGGATCAGTTAATGCATCAATTAGGTATATTTAAAAATGCCCATTGTTTCATAAAGATGACTTGACAACATCATAAAAGAGAATGAGATGACTCCTTCTGAATGTGTATTTTTTGTTTATGACAATTCTGTACCACTAGAAAGTCATGAAAGTACAAGCTACCTATATCTATTTTTTTAGCAATTGTGCTTACATAATTTAAGCATAAAACACTAAATGTTTCCAGTGATAAAACATTGCATCTTTTATATGATTTGTCATGTTACAGTTATAGTGTGATAACTGTTCTTAATGTTATGTTTGAGATGGCTGGCTATATATATATATATATATTTGATTTTGTGTTAATTTTTAAAGATAACTGGAGATAGCTTCCCTACATGACAAACTCTGGAGATTCAGAAAGACACTAACTAAGATTTTAGGTGCCCTCATTTTCAGATGTTTTCAAAAGGACCTCATTTCAAAGTAAGCTTCAGTTCAGTTTTCCCATCTTCTGAAAATCAGGATCTTCTTAGGTGCCTTAAGCTAAGCACCCAAAAGTTGAGAAATCTATACCATCTCAGCCCTGCCACAGTTTTAAGGTATAAATGCAAGTTAGCATTAAATGAATTTACAACAATTTATTCTTATTGTTTGGCTGCAGAAGCACTTTATTCCCTCTAAAAAAATAGCTAAAAAGACAACCTAATATGTATTCCCATCAAGGAGAACCCATCTCTTTTGAAGAGCAGCAATTGCAAGCCTTGGTAGAAAAATTCTTCCTTTACTGAGTCCACTCTGTGGCCACTTTCTTAGATTGCTTTTACTATATCCAAAAAAAGACAATAACAATTTTATTGCTTGAACTCTGAGATCTGTTGATACATTAAAAGTGTAATTTGAGCCAAAAGGCCATGTTAGTGTTATTAATATTAAGCCACCTCTCAACCATAATTTCACTTTTTTCAGAGCTTCCACTAAGGATTTTTCATTTGTTTGCATATGGTTGACTATTCTGTTTGTGACAGACTTACCCGATGAAGCTCCAATGTGTCCAGGGGCTTGAGAATCCTCAATTCCAATTGGTGGAGCCAATCCACCAATCAGGAACAAGCTGGGGGATAGTGGGCACTGCCCCTTTCCCAAGGGATGGGGAGAGGAGCTCCCTAACCGGACTGTGGACTGCAGCATGGCAGGTCCACCGGCAGCATGGTAGGCTCCACCCCCCGAAGTGTATAAAAGGAGAGTGTGCTGGGCATGCTGGGGGCAGATGCAATGAGGGATGGCGAGGAGAGAGGAGCTCTGGAGAAGACCATCCTTGGGACCCCGCCTGGGCCTCAACTGTGCGCACATAGGCGTACAGTGCTTAGGCTCTGGGAGCCATTTTAGGTGGCTTGAGCCTGCCAACCCGGCAAGTGGCTGCGTGGGCGGTGTGTGGATCGGTGCATGGAGAGCTGGCTTTGGGAGCAGCTTGAGGCTGCTTGGGCCCCACATGGTGCACAGGTCAGTACAGGGAGAGTCGTTCTCGAGAGGATCCCAGGGCCCTAAAGTGGAGGGGCTCCAGGGAACACCCCGTGGGGTGCTGAGTGCACCCCATATTTTGTGACTGATGTTTTCTTCTTACTGTAGATGTTAATATAGTTATGGGTACTCCTTAAGGGGGTTTATAATGGTTTACCTGTCTTCATTACCTATATATGTTTACTGCCTATTATCTGAGCTTGGCTGTATTGTTGCCTGTGTATGTCTATTGCATTGCTACCTCAGCTTTCCTAGGTTTATCTGAGTTGATGCGTATATGTCTTTATTGTGTTGGTGCCTTGACTTAACTGTTCCAGGGTGTTAATGTTCATCTGTGCAGGGGGGTTAATTATTGCCTATGCTGTGGATCACCTGTTCTATATTTTGCAGTCCCTTGAAGTGGTGCAATGTGTTGATTGCAGGTTATTGTATATGGTGTCACATACTAATTCTACTGTAAATATTTAATGTCTCTTATTCATATTTATTTTTGTATAGCAATAATGTATATAGTTAAGTGCTTTGTCCCAGCCTGGCTCAATAGAGAAAAGCGGGAACTGCTCCTCAGTGGCAGGACCCTCTCACAGCACTCTTGCCTGACCATCCCTTCCACTTATGGACAGGGCACACCCCTGGGTGTACCCAGGTTATGTGATTATTAAAAGTTTTGTTTGTTTTGTTATGAGCTTGGTTGCTAATCTGGGACATTAATAGTTTTCTGCTACAAATTCGATTGATAGCAGCCTGTGGCTGATAATCATGATAGACAGGTTTTCTGCGTGGAATTAAGAAAAAAGTAGAAGTATCTACAAGTGGTGTATATCAATAATATGAGAACTGAAGTATAATATGATGATTGTCTTACTAGAATCACTTGTTGAAAGTTGCTTGAGTAATTTTTGTGTTTTTGTTTGTATTTATATGGCTTGCTGTTAAAACTAAAGGGGGGCATATACATTACACATTTATATAAAGAAGCACTTGCAGTTCCAAGAAAGGGGCCCCAGATTCCAAATACTCTCTCCAGATAATAAAATAAAATAGAAGAAGGTATGGCTTCATCCTGCAAAGCTCATTCATATGAGCTAAAGGATTTGAGATTGAACCTTGGCTCAGTAGTATGGCCATCATACCTGACATGAGAGCTATGCAAGCACAAAACTTCCCCATGTGAATTACCCTGCCAGGTCAGAGCCATTTAGTATAAGTTGCATTGATCCCAGAAACGTCTTTACTCTGCTTTAATCACCATCTGTACTTTGCTTTCAAGAATCATGGTTATTATTTCTTTCCTTAGGGGAAGTTTCAGAGAGCTTCTGAGTGAGTTGAAGGCCAAATTATGTTAGGCTCTGTACAAACACAGGATAAGGCCATTCCCCAGTCCAGTGAAGAACTAAACAGACAGGATGAACAAATGGAGAAGAGGCCTAGAAGGAGCCAGCTGATCAAGAAAAATGGGGGTGTGCCTGCATCAAGGAAATTCTTCAATTCTGTTATTGCTTTTATGTATACATAAATATAAACAACTATTTAATGTTTGCAGTGAAACTTTATGTTGTTACTTATACATGGGTGACTGGTGCCTCCTGAGTCAGGGGGGGTACTTGCCCCCCCCCCCCAGTGGCCAGTCAGCAACTAGGTGGGGGGTCTGAACTGGCTCCACGGTCAGTGCAATCAGCCATGGGGGAATCCACCCTCCCCAGCTGGCACAATCGGCTGTGGGGGGACTGCGGGGATTGCTTCTCCTGGTGCCCCCACTCTCCGGCTGGTGCTCTCAGGGGGGGGCACCAGCACTCTTGCCTGTCCCCCTTCCCCATCATGTAAGTGGGGAACGCTGCTGTCAGGGGGTGCAGCACCACTTTCAGGGGGTGCATGTGCACCCCCATGCACCCCCTACGTTTTGCCACTGTACTTATATTATATGCATTTTAGGACAAGACTGGGAAAGATGAGAAGTAAGGAGGGGATTATCTTAGTGATTTTCGATCAGGGTGCCTCAGCATTCTGGGGTGCCTTCAGATCCTTTCATGTCTGCCATGAGGTACCACACAATGTTAGCACTATTAGGTGTACAAACATGATCAATAAGATAAAGATTTAAACTACGTTCACTGTGGGGATAGAGACCAAAGCCCTGAGGTAGGTGGGGAAACAGGTGGCCTGAAAGGGATCAACAGGGGAGGCTTTCTCATTCTTCCTAAGAAAGTAGGGCAATTGTTTGGTTACCTCAGGTGTCTGTACACACATGCACGGAGACTGGGAAATAAGCAAGAAGAATTGGAAACCCTTGCACAGTTGTGGAACTATGATGTGATTGGAATAACAGAGACTTGGTGAGATAGCTTGCATGACCAGAGAATTGTCATGGATGAATAGAAACTGTTCAGGAAGGGAGAAAAGATGGGGAGTTGCTTGTTATGTAAAAGAGCTATACGATTGCTCAGAGATGCAATTATATAGAATGGATTTCTCAGAACATGCAAAAAAACTGGAAATAGGCCTATTGAAAGTCTCTGGGCTTGAGTCAGAGTGGAGAGCAACAAGGGTGATGTCATGGTAGGTGTCTACTATAGATCACCAGACCAGGAGGATGAGGTGGATGAAGCTTTCTTCAGACAGCTAGTGGAAGTTTCTAGATCACAAGGTCTGGTTTTCATGGGGGACATTAGTCACACTGACATCTGCTGGGAGGGCCATACAGCAGTGGAACAAGTTACCCAGAGAGGTTGTAGAATCCCTATCCCTAGAGATTTTTAAGACCCAGCTAGACAAAGTCTTGGCTGGAATGATCTAGCTGGGTCTGGCTCTGCTTTAAGCAGGGGGTTGAGCCAGATGACCTGCTGAGATCCCTTTGAACCCTAATTTTTCTATGATTTCAGATAGGAATCCATACTGTTAAGAACATTCTGACTGGTCATGGTCTTTCCACATTCTTTCGAACAAAAGAATTTCTCCATTCTTTTTCTGTTGTCAAAATGTGAGTGAAAACTAAAAGCTGGTATTTATCAAGGGGTGCCTTGAGTCTATAAAGCTCAAGCACAACTAGATTAGCTAAAAATAGAAAAACAATAGAAAGGGGTTATAGTCTGGGAAAAGAAACAATGTGGAAGGACTATAAGGGAAAATGGAGACAGACATGAAGGGCAGTTGGGGTGAAGCTGAAAAGACTGAGAAAGTAAGAAGTGGCTGGGGCAAAAAGCTAATAAGCAGAGGAACTAGAATCTCCCTCAAGATTTCTATTTTTTCTGAGCCACTATGTCTGTTCTTCACTGTGAGCTCAGTAGATGACACGACTTTCTTATAGATCATCAGATTTTAATCCTTCAACAGAGTCAACTTGCTAACTGTAGCTGTTGCTGCAAAGAAAAGAAAATACTCTTATGTTGAAACCCATAAACTTCAGACCTGGCTTTGCCTCCATCCTGTTTTGTACATTAACAAAGTGCAACTGATTTTGATATATGACAGGGTTTGAAAAGAATATCCACAGTCAGCACAGCTGCAACTGATAACTCCTTAGAGGGTGATACAGGGTGGGGAGGGCAAGCGTGAAACGGAGTCACAAACACTAGCAGCTACTACCTCTCAATACTCCATGGAGTGACTGAAGAATATACCCTCACTGCTGAGGAGCTTTAATGGAGACCTTATTCAGCTCCCTTCTTCCAGGAGATGTGTTACTAACCCTACTAGAAACCAAGAGAGAAAGAATGCTCATGTGAACTAATCTTTTCACTTCAAGACAGTACATTGTAATATACTCTTCAGGGGTTCTTCTCAACATCTAGTTTCAGCTAGTGGTTTCCAGTAAAATGCATGTGACAACGTTGCTTTATGATCTATATTGGTTGCTGAGTCACTCCTGGATACAAATTAAAGTGCTGTTTTTAATCTGCAAAACCTTTCATGGTTTGTTTCTCACCTCCCAGCGATTTCACGAGTTTCCTTGTGCAATATGGTAGTGTGTGAGGTAGTGGGGCTGATGACATGAGTCCATTGCTGCAGCCTACTGAACGTAGTAGAGGCAGAGGTCTCACCATCCAAGATGTTTATGCATTTTGCATCACAGGATCAACAGTACCTAAGTCACCTGATGGGCATTCTGTTTCACCCCAGATATGGCCCGAATTGCATGCATATGGCTAAATACTGTATGTAGCATTGGTGGCAGACAGAAGGCTTCTTCACACGATGCTCCATCTTCTTGAAACTACCTGTCTGTGGGTCTGGAATAGATGGCCAGCCTGCCCTATTAGGAAAAGCAGTCCCAACTGGCTGTCTTCATTACAGCACTCCTTCATGCAGGAAAGGATTATTGGAAGATATTACCATTAAATAGTAATTGGGTGAAATGCTTAAACAGCGTTGGGAGCAGAGGCTAGGCCCCAGGGGTCTTTCATTTTCATTCAATTAGGATCCCTGAACCCATGGTTGAAGAGGAAGGTACTCATAGCCATGCCTGCCTCATTTCTTGGGGGTTAGGGCATTCTTCCAGGACATAGGAGCTGTGGGTGCAAGCCCCTTGAATCTGAGAGGAACCTTGAACCCATGTCCCCCGTGCACCGAGCAAGACTATT
Organism: Alligator sinensis; assembly: GCF_000455745.1. Lineage (NCBI taxonomy): Eukaryota > Metazoa > Chordata > Crocodylia > Alligatoridae > Alligator > Alligator sinensis. The sequence continues at coordinate 120,885 of NW_005842484.1, forward strand.
TATGGAATAAGAGGACTGTTATTCTGAACAAAAAAAAAATGCTGCTCTGCTTGACACAGTCAGAGCAAAACAGGATACAGAACAGCTGGACATGTCTTAGCATGAGTTAAAATTCCCCTGTATAACTTAAGGGCTAAGCTGAATTCACCTCTGCAGAAGCTTTGTATTGTGTAGGAGAACCCTGTGCCTACACAGGAGAAATAAGATGCCTCTCTAATTCTGATCTTCTATATCAGGAACTTTCCATCAACTCAACATTTGACAACTAGTGGGCATAATAGGATTTATTTGTTTATGTATCACAATACAAGTTAATTAATATGATCACATGCTATATTCTCAATACAATATGATATAACATAAATTTAGAAGGTTTCTACAGGTGAGCCATCTTTTAGTTTTACATCTTTTTTTATATTCTAGATAGAGTACAGGACAAATACCTGTTTAAAAAACAGCTGCTTACAATGTCAGTAAATTGTAGGTCTACTGTGTCCTGAAAGCTGAAGTGACTTTCCTGATATTTGATTGTTTAATTGAACAAGCTTGGCATTAGATTAATATAGTTGCTCACACACACAGAGACACAAGACACATGCATATCTGCAGAAATATTAAAAAGGCAGCAAGTGCTGCATTTCTAAAATATTATTTTGAAAATTCTTGTTTCAAAGTTTGCTGATATTACTATTGAATTACCTTGTTTTGGCTAAGTAGTTTTTGCAGTTTTTCATTTAAATGTCATAACTCTGTGGTGCTGTCTTTGTTATTCAACATATAAATTGTTACCATGATAGGAACAACACCAACCGAAAATGTCTTTATGAATGTCTTTTATGCAGGGTCCTGTTACAGGATTTTTTCCCAGCATGCCTTTCTACAGGAAAGGAATTTGGCCCCTTAAATTTGGCAGAATCAAACAGTTGCAGTCCTATAGTGGCCTTCTTGCAACTGGTAGTTTCTGGCTTCTCTGTTCTTCCAGCAGTTAAGCAGCTATTGTTTTATTTCTAGTGAAGACGTGGTAAATGCTGACAATCCCTGTAAAAGTAAATGAAGAAATAAGTAAAGTAATGGCAAATAATGGAAAGTCACTGAGCCAAGGGTGATTTTCATCAGCTGAGGATGAGCTCCATCATTTTTCTATAACTGTCTTTCACATGGTTATTCTTTATTGCAGTAATGCTTGGAGATTTAAAACATTTGCATTTGTACTTAATTCAAAAAGATTTTCTCACCTGAACTATATGTTGACCTTGCAGTGCAATATATCTGATATTCCTGCTTGTTAAAGCCATTATATAGCTCTTTGGGGTGTTTTGCCTTGTATCCAAAGGAAAAAGGACACTAACTTTCCCCTCCAAACTGTTGTTTTTTAATTTTTTCTAAAATCTTACTTCTTCAGAACAATTGACTTCAGTACCTTGGGGGAAAAATAATGTAACTGTTATGGCCTGTAGAGAAAAATATTTATTGTATGAATTCCTAGTTTTGACCCTCTAAAGCTTTTAATGTATTTGCCAAATCACTCTGGAAAAAAAGAAATCAAAAGAGAGCTCTCTGATGCTCTGACTACAGCAGCGACGACTGACAGTTATGGGTCAAGGAGTTGAGGGACATCCGGGATCAATTATTGATGTCTGAATTTGATTTTAATCATCTTTGCATGTAGCATGGACTAATTTTTTTGTCCTCCATACAGATGTTTTAGTTGGCTGCCAAAATGAACTGTTTTGATTTAAAAGAAAGGTCACCACAAATTGTTACAAAAGGGTTGTGAGCTGTTTGTGCGAATAACAGAATTCAAAATCCTTTGTTAATGGGAATTAACGGGGAAAGGTGTACAAATTGCATATGGAAAAAGTTAACAAATAAAAAAGTACTTATAATTGCCTGATAATTTGTGTTGCGAAAGTCTTTCTGCTTCTCATTTAATATAAACGAATTCAGACAATGTTAATGTATACACAGCCCTCTGAAGACTGGTGTGTGGGCTTTGGAAAGGGTATAGTAGAACTTGAATGACAAAAAGCATTTGTAAGTCTGATGTCCAAAATCCCAAGCTATGCATAATATTTTGTTTCCCAATTTTTCATCACCAATATTGCTAACAAATAGATATTAAGGAAGAATTGTTTATGCTGCATATCAGTGAGCTATGGGGTAAGTTTTTTCTATGTGCATATAAATGCATATAAATAAATTCCCAAAAGCATGGATTAGATGTGTACCTATTAATAGAGAAGGGAATGCACACTTTTATGTATTTTGCTCATTAATAGGTAAATTATTTCTTGAACTCTGCACTGTAGGTTCCAATTGCATAGTCCCCATCTCTTCCCCATGAGTGTCCATTGTCATCAATGGATGTTCTAGGCTCAGCACAAAGACAGAAAAAATCTGTAGAGTAAATTGGATAGGAAATTTGCCCTCTGTTTGGAAACTGAAATGAGATACTCCCCATCCATTATAAAATAGCAAATAAAGGTTAGAGGACTGATTTAATATATAGAGACCAAAGGCCAATCTGCTAATCCTCATTTTGCCACATAGTCACGTGAAACTGAAGCATTCAGGAAGACTTATAGTTACTGGGCTTAATAACTTTGGAGAGAAATGTTGACACATGGTTTAAAAGCACAAATTTCATCACATAGTGGCTTGATTGCAGTGGATCCTAAACAAAAAAACAGGAATTTGCAGTTAAGCACCAAATCCACATTTAGCCTGAATTTTCAAAAAGTGCTGAGCTCCATATATGCTATTTAAATCTGTGGAAAGCTATCTATTTAGTTTACTTTGAAGGGTTCTAGCTTCTATTTTGATTCTTAAGTAAAGGATGTTTTGTATTTTACACACTTGCTAGCAGATTTTGATTAAAATGGTAAAATTCCCACAAAGTAGTGTTATAGTAAATTAGAGTATGTGCCAAAGTACACAGTTCTCCACGTTAAACATGTTTTGTATACCATTTCCTTATGTGGGAATAATTCATTAAAACCTATTATATAAAATTGGGGTGGCCAACCTGTGGAATTGGTGCCACAAGTAACCTTTAATTTGACTGTCATGATCTATATCTTTGCTGTCTCAAGAAAGGATAAGTACAATGTGTTTAACATGTGGCATGAGGCAAATCAGGAAGGGGACAGACAGCACAGTGCCAGATAGGGCAGGGAGTGGAAAGCAAAGAGGTAATTCAGGCAGGAAATACAGGGAAGGAAGCAGATCAGTCAGGGGAGGGGATCAGAGCGGGACTTGGGGAGAGTGTGGAGCTAATATGTGATATGTTCATCAAAAATGTGTAGGTTCTTTGGCTGTCACTTGCTTATTTGTGCATGTTCTCTCTTTCTGGCAGTTTTATGTGAGTCATGTCAATGACTTTTTTACACAGATTTGCAGGTAATATGCTTTGTTTCCATGGCTTCATCTTCTAATGAATGTGCATAAATCAGCTGCAGCACAAAATATGATGGTGATCTTACATGTCTGAAAAATAAAAGCGAATGAATCAAACCTAGCCAGAAAAAAAATCCCAATAGCCAGAATTTTGCAACTGGTGCATAAATTTTGTTTGTGTGTGGAAAATGTTTCTTGTTCTTTATTGCTTTTGGTTTAGAGCATGAACAAGGCAGAAGAGTTCAAACAGCTGCTGCTGAGATATTCCATTTCCTTTATGTGTATATTTTTACAAAATCCCCTATCACTCCTTTGGGAGGATTTATACTGCCACTTATTGTCTTTACTGAAGCCATATTACATGGTATCTTGCCTCTTCTTGGCAGACTTATAGTGCCCAGGCTATGGAACTGACAAGGGTAAACCAATGCAAATGACTCCCTCAGAACTGTTCCTGCACTGCATAAAATCTCTTGTTCTGCAAAAACTATTAGGTAATCCATTTATTTTCCATTTTTGGAGAGCACTGGGCTGTTTCTGATCCAGTTGAACTCAATGCCCAAACTCCCATTGGCTTCACTGGGAGGTGAACCCTCTATCTGTGGTGTTTTACTGGGAATTTTAGCTCATTTTTCATGGGGAAAGCCTGATAACATCTCCATATTTATGGATTCAACTCGACTTTTCCTGACCATTACATAATTCCAAGTATTACACATTCTCCTGAGCTTTCAGGCTTTTCAGTTGGGTGTTCCCAAAGGATTGGGGTGAAATCCTAGCCCCACTGAGGTCAATGGCAGAACTCCCAATGGCAAAACTCAACAAAGCCAGGATTTCCCTCAAGGTGTCAAAGTCAATTAATTTTTCTGATCTGTAGCCGGCATAATGTTTAAGGAGCTCTGTTGAATATATCCATATGCAGCCAGTGCTGTTGAATACCTAACTTTCTCTTATTGAGGGAGACTGTGGTATAAATGAGGGAGAACTGGCTGAAGTCCTATCCAAATAAGCTAAAAGTGATGCAGAGAAGTGTGGGAAGCAACCAGACTATGGAATGAGATTGATCTCTCTCAGTTGAGAGAGTGTATCATTTGTTGCTTGTACAAACTAGATGGGTGGGCAGCAGTGGTGCGGGGGGTGAGGGGTGGGATGTGGGATATTGGACCTCTCTGTGCTGCTATTAATCATGTAAAAACTGTGTACAGGAATACCTTTTCCAATCTGCAAGGAAGATTGTGATTTTTTTTTCTCTCCGGTTCGGATCTGGCTGTCATGATCTATGTCTTTGCTTCCACAAGACAGGATAAGTGCAATGTGTTTAACATGTTGCTACTCTTTAAATCTGTGCCATGATGCTTTATTGATATGAGGCAAAACTGATAGCTCCAAGAGTCATAGCATCTTGTAACCTTCTTAAAAGATCACTTCTATGCCTGTGCCATATGGCCTCAGTTTACATCAATAGAGGTTCTTGAGCTTATTCAACTTAGTTTATAAAAGAATTGAGCTGCTGACAATGTTCTTTCTAAGCTGCTCTTTGCTTTTAAGTGTTTTGACTCCCCCGCAATCAGAAGTAGCTTGTGAGCATGTTGTAAATTTTGAACAGGCCTCAGCAGAAGGTAGAGACAGTGGAGAGAGGGATTTTTGGATACTGGAAAGGCATAGCTTTAACGATCACATGACTAGTGGTGAAACTGTGTGTTGGAGGAAGACATGTTTCTGCTTTGGTAGGTTTTATTATTTTGCATCTCCTGTGTTCTTTTGGGTCTAAATAGGTATTTAAAGGGTATTCAGTTTTCATGGGTACTGTTGTGTGGAGTTTGCATAAGATTAAAATCTAAATAATAAATTACAGGAATCTGGGTTAGCCAGATGGGGAACATTTCAAAGCCACTAACATACAAATGGTAACCATAAAGACATCAGAAGCATTTAAACAATGAAAAAATTGCATCCTTTCCAAAGAACTACTGTAATTCCTCATGATTTTATATTGACCAGTATTTGTTTATTTTATCTATAATATATTAAATTTCTTTGTGACTCTTATTTTCCATGTGACGATCCCAGCTCCATTTATGGTATAGCTAACAGTTATACAAGGAAAGCAACTCATTTCATTTCAAGGCTATTGTATGTAGTTGGATAGTGATTAGAAACCTGGCCATAAAGTGATGGCATATAATCTCACTTTCTCTATCAGTAGCTCATGCTTTTGAGGAATATGAGATAAATAAATTACGTCCTTCGTTTTAATATGCCTAACTAACAAAGACCTTCTCTAATAGCTGGGTGAGTGGCTTAATATTCCTTGTTTTTTAGTATAGACTCCATAAAACAGATAAAAGGCTAAAAAGCGTCCTCTTGTGTCTTTAATAAAATAATTTAAAATGTATTCTTAAGCCTTTCCTCATTCTGAAAGGCAGTCCTCTTGCTTGCAGAGCTCAGAAAAGGCCTGGGCAATAATGAAGTTCTGTTTCGAGGGGTTCATAGATTCATAGATGTTTGGGACAGAAAGGACCTTAGCAGATCATCAAGTCCGATCCCTCTGCCCTGGGCAGGAAAGACACCTGGCTGGGGTCATCTAACCCCAGCACTGTGTTTAGCCTCCTCTTAAAGACCCCCAAGGTAGGGGAGAGCACCACCTCCCCTGGAAGCCCATTCCAGATTTTGGCAACTCTTACAGTAAAGGACATCTTCCTGATGTCTAACCTAAATCTGTTCTCCATCAGTTTGTGACCATTGTTCCTAGGTACTCCAAGGGGTGCCATGATAAACAGAGCATCTCCTATCCCTTGCTGTTCCCTCCTGATTAATTTGTAGGTAGCCACACAATCACCTCATAGCCTTTTCTTGCGGAGGCTGAAGAGATCCAGGGCCCTCCAATCTTTCCTCGTAGGGCTTTGCTTGCAGGCCCATAACCACATGAGTGGTCCTCCTCTGAACCCTCTTGAGGTTGTCCAGATCCCTCTTGAAGTGTAGCACCCAAAACTGGATGCAGTACTCCAACTGCAGCCTGACCAATGCCACATAAAGGGGAAGTATCACCTCCTTCAAGCTGCTTGTCAGGCACCTCCTAATACATGATAAAGTGTGGTTAGCTTTACTGGTCACTTCATCACATTGATGATTCATGTTTATCTTGGAGTCAACAGTGAGTCCAAGATCCCTTTCCATTGCTGTGCTGCTGAGAAGTTCCTCCCCCAGCCTGTAAGCATGCTGGTGATTCCTTCTCCCTAGGTGCAGCGCTTTGTACTTGTCTTTGTTGAACTCTATCCTATTCTGTTCCGCCCACTTTTCCAACCTGTCCAGATCTGCCTGGATTCATTCCCTACCCTCTGGTGTGTTAACTTTACCCCATAATTTGGTATCATCTGTGAATTTGGACAGAGTACTTTCCATGCCCTCATCCAGGTCACTGATAAAGACATTGAACAGCACTGGTCCAAGAACCAAGCCTTGTGGGTCTCCACTGCCCACATCTTTCCAGGTCGATACCAACCCATCCACCACCACTCTCTGGGTGTGACGCCTAAACCAATTTACCACCCACCTGACTGTGTAATCATCAACTTCATAGTCGCTCAGTTTATCTATAAGAATATAATGAGATACCATATCAAAGGCCTTCTTAAAATACAAGTAGATGACATCCACCTCGATTCCTGTGTCTAAGCATTTTGTGACCTGGTCATAAAAAGAAACAAGGTTAGTCAGAAAGGATCTACCTGCTATGAATCCATGCTGCTTTCCCTTTAGCATTGCTTTCCCTGCTGGACTCCCACAAATGTGATCCTTAAAAAATTTTTCAAAGGTTTTCCCAAGGATAGAGGTGAGACTAACTGGTCTATAGTTACCCAGATCCTCCTTCCTTCCCTTCTTGAAAATAGGGACCACATTGGCCCTTTTCCAGTCTTCTGGGATCTGACCTGAGCACCAAGAGTGCTCAAACAGCCATGCCAGTGGCTCTGCTATGACACTGGCCAATTTCTTCAACACCCTTGGATGAAGATCATCTGGGTCTGCTTGCTTAAACACATCCAGCCCCTCCAACTTCACTAAGTCGGTGCTAACAGTTGCTGGGCTGGTTCCCCCTTTATGCCTGTCTGTGATCCAATTGGGAGTAGAAACAACAGAATTGGGATTAGGGTTTAAGCACAACATAATTGCTATATAAGCTTTGTGCTAATTCTCTGCACTGGGCAAATCTCACTTTATAGGAATAGTGATAATGATTCCAGGGAAAGTGGCCTAGAAACAATGTGTGAGAAGTGAGTTTTTCACTTACTAATAAAGGGAAAGGCATCTGGTTGTAATGGAGAATATGAGGAGATCACTGCACAGATTTTGTCTAAACACAGACTACATATGTCCCTGTAGGAATACTGAGTGGGTATTTCAGGTTAGGATGTTGTCATATTGGGATCTAACTGGTTACACCGGGCTAACAAAGGAATTGTCCCTCCTCAGATCAGCTCCTCAAAGGGCAGAGGTCTACTTTAACCAGTGTGTTTAACTTGTAGACAGCAGCAATGATTTCAGTGTGAATTAAAGAATGGGGGGGTGGAGGAGTATCCACCTTTGATGTGGTGGTCTCTCCCTTTGCCCAGCAGACTAGTTAAACTACTGCAGGAAGTCAGAGACCTAGCTTCTAGGACCCTTCACTCTGAGCAGATTGCCTTAGACACCAAACCATGGGTTAGGCAGGGATGAGAGCATTCTCAGTGCCTTCTCTTGAAGCTGGGTAACTGGACAACCAGAAGTGAAAGAGTTAAGGGATCAGAAAGAGGGAAAGCAAGAGGACTTTTGACTCAATAACCAGCTTCAAGGGGGGTGGGGGAGAGCCTGGGTTTTGTTTCCTATTCTGTTTATACAGTTTTTATTAAATAGACATTTGATAAAATTCATAAAGAGGCTTGGGAGAAGGATCCAGGGCCAAGGGACTCTCCTCCTCCAGAAGACTACCTTTATTACAGAGAGCCATTCTCTCTTCTTGCTCTTCTTCCACCCCTGTGAATCACTCTCTACTGCTTAGGAAAATGATTCTAGCAACATCTGTTTTTGTTGACTAAACAAGGGGGTTTCCATTACAATGTCAGCCAAAATGTGGATGCTCTGGAATTGTTGCAAATATTCAGTTATGGTTTAAGTAGACAACAGGACTAAGAGAGGAGGGAAAAGCCAGTGGTTAGGAGGCAAAATAATTTACTGTAATCAATGTGAGTTTCTATTCCCCATCTGTTCATCACATCAGAGGGGTGTTGTGAGGATAAATATATTAAAAACTGAGACTCACTCAATAATGGTCATGGGGACTTCACCTTTGATTAACAGGAGAGTCATGCATTATCAATAGATTTCTATTTTATTTCTGAAATAAAAGATCACTTTTCATCACCTAGCAAGACTTTTTTTTTATCAAGTCTTCTTATTGGTTGAGTTACTTTAGCTCATTAAAAAAGAGTCTAATATGATGGAGTAGTTTAGACTATATCAAGAGATCAGGACATGGAATTCATCACTGCAAAATTACAATCTTCTTAAGCAACACTTTGAGAAATGTGGGAACTGATGAAACCATTGTTTAATGAAGCAAATCAAAGATGATGAGTTCTATAGGCAATATTGAGCATTGTGTCAGTAATAATTAGATTCAGATGAGATTGTCATCTTTAATGTCTCTTGACTGCTCTCAGATGAGTTGGAACATATGATGAAAGTATAATTACACTCTCTGATATTTTGGTAGATGTCTCAATGTTTCCTGGAAGCAGTCCAACAGGTTGTTTAGCTAAGTGATTTATGAACTTGTCATTTGCCTATACAAGCAAAAAAAAAAGAGAAGAGAAAAGGATTAATTGTTCATGCCATGAGATGTTCCCTACAAACAATAAATTGTAAGTTGTTTGTCACTTGAATTTGTTCTAGACACTATCAAGAAAAGGTTAGCTGATTGAAATAACAAATAGTTAGTGTTCTACAGGTACTGTAATTGTGTTACTTGCACCTTTCCTGTATACTGAGAAGTCTATAAAGAAATCATTAGTTTTAAAATGTCTAAAATATATTAATTCAGAGAAATGAAAATATTTTAAAAGGCCTCAGTTTGAGGGCCTGGTTCGAAGAACACTTACACTGGCAGCATTCTATTGACATAAGTTTCATGATTCTGAAATTACTCCAGGGTACATGACATGATATATAATGGAGGCCCTAAGTTTCTTCACAATGCCTATATGGAACATTTCAGCTTGAAAGGTTAAGCTTTGGCAAAGATTTAAGCAACCAAAGGCAGGATTCTGTAATGAAACATGTCAGGTAACCTTAATTATGTGTGTCATCATTACTGGCTTCACCTTTAAAAAATGCAACATATGATGTAAATTAGAGTGATAAGGGCAAGATACTTCAAGAAGACAACTGACAGCTGGGCAGGGAAGGGCAGTGATCAATACCCACTCCCCCATGATCATCAGTGTTGCTTCCTTTTATACCTTCCTTGTGCCTCAGTGAATGATTGGGGCAAAGCTTTCCTGGCATTGGGCATTTCGACAGTTTTTGCAAGTGTTAGAGAAAAGTAGGCTCTACCATTTCATGTTCCATGTAGGTATGGAGAAGTGCAGACTAAACATGCTTAGAACATTGACTCTCCTCCTTCCTGTGGCGGTCTTTCCAAACCTAAGGTGCCTTGCAATTACAGCTACAGCCTGATAGAAGCTACATTTCTCTAGAGACATTGGGTATTGCTTGATGAAACTCATGACTACCTACAATAATACAGAAGTAAAAAAAATGTGAATACCATCTGAAAAAATATCAAGGCCAAATTTGAAGGGCACCTATTTCCAGCCTTATATGACTTTCCACCCACTTTGATGCACAGAGAAATATGCTACTGGCAAAACAGTACAGTAAAATAAACAACTAAATCTACTACAAGAAAGCTTGAAGTCTTTGCTTGTAGCCATGCTCTTGTCCTCCATCATTGAAGAGCTGTGCAAAGTTGTAGAAGGTTTTCTTCTGCTCTTCAATGGGTAATTCTTTAATATTTTATGGCAACCTGCTACACCCAGGTGACTACCAGTGAAACATAGCAGACAGTCAAAACAAGATTAAGCAGGTATATATTGTCTCCATTTTACTATCTATACCTGTTCCATGACTCTCCTGCCTATGTCAGGTTGTCAAGCCATTTTAAGTAAATTAGTCCAAACTGCAAAAAGCATAATTTTTAGTTGTTAGCCCGGGGATGCAGTAGTTATACTTTACCTTGTGTTCGAGGAAGTAGGGATTCATTATCCAGTCCTATGCTTTTAGTATCTAGGCAGGGTATTTTACAAAGGTACTTTGCTTAGTTAATGTATGGGAAGGTGACTTATGTGATTTGTCTCCTGTTCTGAAAGCAGCTATGTTTTATTTATAGTAATTTATGTACTTAATAAAGACCTGAAATTTGCTCCCTGAGCTAGGGACAGACATTCAAAAAATCTGAGCCTGAATTGATTCAATCTTTGCAGCCTAACCTGGCTAGGCTGAACTGGTTTATAACCACAGACATCCCCTGTAGACTGAAAAAATGCCAACATATGTTTGCAGTGGCTCAGGCTAGAAGCCAGGGGGTGCTAGAGCAGCCCTCCCTACTCTTCCACAGGGCTGAGCTGAGGGAGTCGTGGCCAGGCCCTGGCAGGACTCTGTGATTAGGGAGGGGTTCCCTGCCTTGATAACAGAGCATTTATCAGCTCTGTTATCAGCATTTAGCACCCCATCAGAAAACAAAACCTTGCTCATTAGTTCAAACTCTTCTTAAACAGCACTTTACAAATGTTTTGTTGATTAGCTCCAAAAAGCTGTTGATGAGCTGTTGATTAGCTCCAAAAAGCCCTAAGTGGACACTGTCCTATCTGATTTACACGGCATTAGCTGCCATACCATGTGCTGGCTATGATCCATGCTGTGGGAGAGAGGAGGAAGGGATCTCTGCTTAAGCAGTGAGTGGTGATGGGGGGGTGGGGAGGGGCATGAGGAAGCAAGCTGACCCCACTGTGCCTGGAAGTCTGTGCCGGAGCTTCAGCCAAGCAGTAGAAGGGAGGGGCCAGCTCTGCTGTGGAGCAGAGAGCCCTGCCCAGCCCAGAGAGCATGCTGGGATGCTGCAGGAGCAACAAGAAGTTGGGGATAGACATTGCATACACTGGTTTGAGCCAAATCAGTTAAGTCTGATACTACACTCAACCATGTTTATCTCAAGCTGGTTACAGCCCTTTTCAAACTGGTTTATGTACACTGACTGTCTATTCTGTTACAGGTTTAAACCAGTTTCTGATCACTTAAACTGGTTTATGTGTAATGTCTGTCCCTAGTCCTAAAGGCTGACTTTGTATGACCATACAAAGCTTTACTTAACTTCAGTGGAGGTCTGCAAGGACCCAGGCATCTGGCCAAATAGATCTCATTTTACTTAAGTAGGATTTAAGAAGACAACATGACCAACTCTGAAGGATGCCACATTCCTCTTTAGAAACACTGTGGCTGCTGTATAGAGTCTCCAAGTTAAATAGAGGGAGGGGCAAGGGTTTTCTTATTCACAATCACTTTCTGAGGTGGTCATATTCACATAGTATTTACAAAACACTAAAAAGAGAAGCCTTGCTTTTGTGCAGTATTTTCCATACAAGGATTTCAAAGTAGTTTACCTTATTTAGACAGTCTTAATTTGTTAATACTTATCTTCCTTGTGGGACATTGTTATCCACATGTTATTTATTTTGTTTCCTATATCGTAATGTTAAAAAAACAATACAAGGCAAGGCTGTAAGCATCTTTGAGACATCCTTTATAATAAGTCCTGCAGCTTACTCTCATGTATCTCCTTCTCTGATAGTAAGTGACTCATTTTTTTTGGTTGTAATTTACAGTTAAGTCCTTTGCTGGATCAGGGCCACATAGAGCAAATTCCTACTGTCAGCTACAATAACATTTACATCTGGAGTAACTCCAATGGCATCTGTACAAATACAGGTGTAACCAAGAGTTGCGAATGACCCATGATGTTTTCACCCTAGGTTAATTAGCTGTGGAGGGATTTCAGAATAATGTTTTATCAGACAGTTTGTCTCTGTCAACTTAAACAAAATAATTGGATGACCTTGTGGAAATCACAGTTCTAAACTTTTAATTAAGCTCTAACATATTGGAAACTTTACTGTATGTCTTGATTGCTGGCATGCCTGAGCTATTCAGAGTGACAGCAGGTACCTTCCCCAGAGTGATGATAGTGTCCATTTTATGCACAACTTGGAAGAGGAAGGAACTGTAAGCAGCAGAAGACAGCACTGTACATTTCTTGATTTTCATTTGAAGTTGGCTGCTTTCAGATTTACAACTGCATGTTCCAGGTCTGTGGTCAATGGTGCACAATGATTCTGTTCCAGAAATCATGACGTTATCCAGGTATATCTGTTAGAATGGTTGGTCCAGGATGAGTCTGTGCTAACACTCACTCTACTAATCACTTCAAAGATTTTTGTTGCCTTTCAAAAACCAAATGAGACAACTTTCACTAGGGAACAAGCTTGTTGCAGTAATTGCAGTTTCTTCCTTGGCCACTGGGAAATATTTAGAAAACTGTATTTTATAAGGTTTCAAGTCTTTCAGTATCACTCAACACCAAAAAGTGAAAAGTCTTTCAGTATCACTCAACACATGAAGCTCAACCATTTGTTATGCAAATACAGCTTCAGTCCAATGATTTATCTATGGACTCAAACTGCCCCCAGTTAATTAAAATGACCACTTTCAGCTAAAAATCTGCTCTCTCTCCTCTCCCTCCCCCGCTCTCAATCCAACTATCCTATTGCAAGTAAGTTTCAGATACATGATTTTCCAAAATACTCTGTCTATTCATCTCTGAAATAAATTATCCAAGATCCACAGTCCTGAGTTAGTTCAAATTAACCACTTATCTTAAACAGTTCTTAAATTAAAATACCCTTTTTGAGAGGGTGTTGATGACTGGAATGCTAAGACATTCAAAAAAGCTAAAACAAAGTAAGTTTACAGGCTTATGATTTAGCTGTGTGGTGACAAGGAACGTAGCAAACAAGTAACTGAAATATGTGTCAAATGCTATAGTTTTTTTGGTTCCTTTTAGGAAGGAAGTGACAAAAAAGCCACAAACATTTTTTTTTTGTTACATGTAAGAAAAACATCTCCTTTTCCAGCATTGCCTTTTGATCAATTATAATTTTTCAGATGCTTAGTAACCAAATTAACTTTTTGATGGATCATTGTTTTGTTTAAAGAAAAGGAATGTTTTAACCATGGCTACATTTTAAAACTACTTTCGTAACCTTAATAAAGCTTGTCTTTACTTGGCTTATTAGGCCTTGACTTAAAATAGTTCATATACAATTCAGGACAAAAAGGCAAGAACAGAATTGCATTTCTAATTTGTATGTATGGTTACTATGATATAAGGATGTATTTGGTAGCTGTGTTGGTCTGAGACCCAAAGAAATGCAAAAATCTAGAACTCCCAGTTCCAAAATGATACCTTTTATTAGAGCAACTGAGAAATTGCAAAAAATGTTGGTCTAATAAAAGTATCATTTTGGAAGCAAGAGTTCTAGATTTTCTCTTTCTTTTTGTTTCAGACCAACATGGCTACCACATACATCCCTGAAACGTGGTAGATGCTGAATTTTAGCCAATCTTGGAATATAAACTTCACTGCTAAACAACAAGAAAGATTTCTATACCTCCCTCCCTGCCATCTGACACCACCAGGGAAGAAATCCTGCTTGATCTACACAACAAAGAGCAAGCTCACAAAGAGACTCTCATGGACCCAGAGGGACAGTTTTCCAGCTTCTTCTTCCTCTGTGGCAAAAATGAAGTTTATTTCCTACGTATGGGGACTTTTTACCATCTTGAACTTTCCCTGAGCCTGATGAAGGGTGCATGAGCCTGAAAGCTTGCAGAAAAGATTTTTTTTGCTATTTCTCATTTGGGCTAATAAAAAGTATCATTTTGGAACCAAGAGTCTTAGATTTTTGCATTTCGTCATGGTTACTATGATGGCGCACACAATATGCAATTTCCTGTTTACATACACACAAATGGTTTGTCTGCTTGCATCCAAGTGCAAATCAGGACCACAAATAAACTGTTCGTGCACAGTTTTAAAAACTCAGCATATAATAGACACAATGATTAGAGGCCTGGGGAACTTGACTTATGAAGATAGTCTGAAAGAAGTAGGATTTAGTGTGCAGAAGAGAAGACCAAGGAAGATTTGACAACAGTCTTCAAATACCTTGAGGATAGCTATATGGAGGATGGTGATAGACTATTCTGTATAGCCACATGGAATACAACAAGGAGAAATAGTTTCATTGCAGCAGGGGAAATCTAGGTTAGACAGGGACAATATTGCCTTGAATAGAAGGCTGAATTAGATGACCTCCAAAGGTCTCTTCTATTACTACTATTCCTTGATTCTACAAGGCATCTGTGAATTTAAAATAGTCCACCTCTTACTGAAGAAAAATACTGTGCAGCTATTTACTATTAATAATATTCATTAGGAATATTTTTTCTTACAGGAATAGGAAATCAATGGGATTTGTAAACTGTTCAGTTCATGTGCTTGCTCCTTGTTCTTTGCATTATCCATGTCAAATATTATTTTCTTCTCATTAATTGTTTCAGGGAAACATTTGCAAGATGAAAAGAGCAACCAGCATAAAACACACTTATGGCATGAATTTCTAGACAAATACATATATCCTAGATTATATATAGTACAATATATAAAATGTTTATGAAGCTTAGAAATGTATGAATATTCCCCATGTTTACCTGGACTTTGTAAGATTGATTGCTAATGATATGACCCCCCCACCAAATGATAGGAAACACGATCAGCTCCATTCTACACTAACAGTTTTAACATCTTCCATCTTACTTTGATTATAGTATTATTCCCAGGAGACCTGTTTAAAACAAAATTCAAGGTAGCTGTTAGGGCTGTGCGCAGCTTTGGTCCCCGATTCAATTCGGCAGAGACTTAGCCTTATTCGGTGGCCAAATCTCCAAATCCAAATCGAATCAGAGGACCCTTTAATCTCTCTGAATTGAATCAGAACTCTCTGAATCGATTCAGAGAGATTCGGAAAGATTTGGAGATTTGGACATAGACATAGCTTTAAATGTTTTTTCTACATACCTCTAGGTAGCAGGCAGCTTGTGAATGCTGTGATGCTGGGGCGCATGGAGTATCCAACAACAGTGCAGGGGGCTCCCCAGTGCACTTGGCAGTAGACCTGGAAGTGAACCAGAAGCACTTCTGCTCCACTTCCAGGCCTGCCAGGGAGCACGTGGGAGGCCCCCCTCCCCCCACACCCTCTGGCTTGGCAACTGGTGCCTCCTGGGTTAGGGGGGCACCCAGGGTCCCCCAGTGGCTGAGCCAGGGGCAGAATGGGGTGCCCCCCTGCGCACTCCCTGGTGGATCCAGAAGTGGCCTGGAAGTACTTTTGGTCCATTTCTGGGTTTGCCGCCGAGCACGTGGAGGCCCCCCCCCACACTCCTGTGGGACGCTCCATGCATTCCAGCATTGCAGCATTCAGAAGCCGTGCGGGTACCTCGAGGTATGTAGAAAAAACTTTTAAAGCTGGGTCTATGGCCAAATTGCTGATTCTCCAAATCAGCATCGAATCTTCAGATTCGGATTCGGCTGCATCAAATCAGGGACAGTGATCTGAATCAACAAATCGAATTACTGTCCCTGATTTGGGCTCAATCTGAATCAAATAGTGCCTGATTCACACATCCCTAGTAACTGCTTTTTTATTACTGATTGGCTTGATTAAGTAGAGTTCAAATGATGCTTACTCCTTCTGCTCTTTAGTATTTTATGGATTATGCAGTCTTGTGGTAATCTTTGTCTCTTCCTGTGATGTTCTGCTAAAATATGCCTGTGATCCCATGACTGTGTGCAGTCTAACTCACTCAATTCAGGACATGTCTGGTCTCTGAAAAACAATTTGGTTTTAAGATGAATGTGACCATATCTAGGATTTCTTCTACTCTTATTAACAGGTGGACTACACATTGATAAAGAGTGTCCAGCCACATTTCTGTGCTCAGTTAAGACTCCTCAGACATGCCTGATCTTTCACTACATATTTCCTCATTGATTTTCCTTCAAACCAAAGTGTTAATTTGTGCTAACCACAGTATAGTTGCTAATCACTTATATTACTACCCTCATTAGGGGTATCTCTTCTGTGGGGATGGTCTGTCTCATCTGACCTGTAAAATAAAGGAGGACAGTTTTGTTTCTTTACATCTGTTCCTTTTATTTTCCATGGACTGAATAACAAGTTACCACCCAAAGAGATGAAGGGCGGGGGATATCCCATGCCTTTTGTATTTGGATACCAGCACAAAGATGAGATGGTCTGTGGCAAAGCTTTGTGGTTTAGGAAACTATACTGCCTATTTTATTTTTCCAGCAATTAAATCAAAGAAATAAAATTTAAAAATTACTCATTTTCTATTTATTTTCCATAACCAGGGTCATGTTATTTTCAGATTCTTGAGCACACTTTAAAAATGTGTCACCTCGTGTGGTCTCCTGCTGCTCAGTCACCCTGTGAGAGGCAAGGAATGAGGTTAGTTTTGTGGATTTAAAGCCATGTCAAGCAATCTTTTATTACTGCAAGCAATCCCTCATTCTCATCTGGATTCATCACAGCAATTTTGTGGTACAACATTGGCCCTCATTTAAGCACCACAGTTGAAAGCATGTCCTTTTGCAATGCAAAGGCAAACCAGTCCACCAAGTTACTTCCTCAATGGTTGTGGCTCTTGCTATTACCATGAAGATGAATAAACACCCTTTGTCTTCTTTGTAGATCAGGGTTAGTAAGAAGCCCAGTCTTTTTTCACTGAGAAATTTACATGGTTCTCCTTTGATAATTCCCCCCCCTGAATTGGGCTTCTTTCAGGGGGAGAAATTATTGATCCTGACTCCCTACCACCACCTTAACCATTTCTCAATTTAATGATTTTGCCTATACTTGTAGAAAAAATGAGGGAGTTTTGGAGGATAAATCTCACATACATTTCTCCTTACTTGTGTAATTATTCTGTTTCCTGGATGCATAGAGTTAAACTGGAGCACAGTAAGGGAGAAACCAAAAAGAAAGGGCACAATGGCAAAGATAAAATGCTATGGTAATGTAGATTACATAATTGTCCTTGAAGAGACAAGGGGAACAATAGCAATTGAGGTGATATCCAAGCATGCTGATGCAAGTCAGCTGACCTCCATTGCATTCCTCTAATATGCCTGCAGAACACCAATCAGCCCCACTCAAAAATGTTTGCCACTGACACTTTCTTCTGAAGAAGGCAGAGAAGGGTGACATCTGATAAGCTAACACATTCAGAATGGCATGAGATTTCATAGGCTACAGCCTACTTTGCCAGTTTGTTAATGGCAGCTCCTCCCTCAAGTACTCCCTGCATGCCTCATACAGGGAGGGCACTACCATCCTGCTAAAGCTGGTACATGTGGGCACTTGGTAAGATGGGGACATGAGCGCCATGAGCTGCCTGAACCCTGGATGCTCAACTAAGGAGAAGGGCTGGCCATCCAGAGCAAACATCTCCTCGATTCTCCGGGTGATCATGCTCGCCGTTGCAACGCACTCCATTTTGTCTGCAGCTTTCTCCCAGTGCTCCAGGGTGGCCTGCCTCTACTTTGGGGGGGATGGGAGCTTTGGAGTGAGTGGGGGAATTCTCTTTGGGCATGTTCCCACTGGTGCCAGGCTGAGAAGGAAGAAGGGCAAGGGGATGCTGCCTCCTCAGATGCAGCAGCATCGCTGTGGTGGTGAAGTGTTCTGCCTCCTTGCCCCGGCTGATCTGCCTTTGGCAGTGTTGGCAGATAGCATACTTGGGATCATCTGCCACCTCAAAATGATCCCACACTACACTACTCCCCCACTTCTGGGTTAAGGGCAGGGATCCTGCCTTACCCTTCTCTTCAGCAGGCAGAGGCACAACAACAGGAAGAGCTGACTCAGCTGAGCCATTTGCCTCCACAATTCCTCTGAGGTGCCTTCCTGACAAGGAGACCTGGGTCTAGGGGAACTTTGAGGGGTGTGGAGCACAAAGTCAGATTCCCCCTTGGTTCCCAGAATTTCTTTAGCTAGGGTGCTCAGGTTCCCTGGTTCCAGATCTAGCTTCTCCTCTGGAGAATTATTATTTCAATAAGAAATTATCATAATTTTTTGTCAGTGACATAGCTTGCACTATAGGCAGAAATGATGACAAGCGCAGTATTTTGATACTTAAAAATTGAGTGTGGCTTGTAACAGGTGTTATCTGGCAAAAGAACTTTAATAAAGCAGGATATGTGAAAGCCACCTGGCTGGAACTACACAGCCAAGAAAGTGACCATAATGGCACCCAACTCAGTTAGAACATATGCCTGATGTCAAGGTGCTTTGTGAGATCACTAGATAATCTGAGTGAGCTTACACTAACGTTTTTTCCCTCTTTACTAGACTGTGAATAATATGCTCTTTAATAATCTCTCTCACCTACATAGCTATATAAAAATGCTTGGATTTACAAAAGCATTTTTCTTTGGATTATATAAATCATATACAAGCACAATGATCTTATAGGAAACAGTACTAGGCCAGATTTCCTAGCATGTTATGGTTGAAGAGCACCAAGTTAGGGTTGCAAAGCAATCAGTCTTGCTTCTCAACTGGCTAGATCAGTCAGGTTTACAGCTTCTTTATGTTCTCAGAGGGTACATCTACACATGCGATTAATTTGGAGCAATAAACTCCGAAGCAGCTTGAGCCAGAGTAAGCTATTCTTGGGTGTAGCATCTACATGCGTGTTCAGGGCAGTAGCAACTTGAGCAAGGGAGGAGCATTTTATGCCAGGTTGCTCAAACCCTGGCTTCAGGTGATGGTGTCCAGAAGGTGGAGGGACTGGCTGCAGGGCACAAAGATGCTGAAAGTGTGGAGCTGTGTGGCTAGGCAACAGGTAGGAGTCTGACCCTCTGCTAGCTGGGCTGACCAGGTGCAATTTATGCCCATGGTGAGAGTCTACATGTGTATTTAATCACAGTAAATCAGCCTGGTCTAAAATCAGACTGTCCCTGACAGTACTATCTTACTGCAATGTAAATTAGTTTACTGCAGCCTAATACCACCTCATGTGTAGATGGTGATGTTTCACACCACACTTAATTAGTCTAATGTACAGTAAAGCACATGTGTAGATGCAGCCAGAGTAGGTAAAAAACAGTCATTACATATTGGTGAATCTTACTCAGACCTGTACTTATGGCTCCATCAAGGTATGAGCGCACAGTTTTCTGGTTTTCCTCTAAGAGGGAATCACATCATTAGCACCTACAGAAGTAGAACGCTGCAGCTGTTAAACTGACAGTGTCCTCTGTTGAAGAATCCCAAAAGCCTGAAATCAGGTCTTGGCAGGTAAAAGAAGTGTGTTTTTAATCTGTTTGCTTTTAAAAATATATATATGTATAAGCAACCTGTAAAGAATACACAAGCATTCTGGTATTGATCTGGGATTTTAAGTAATTAATCTAAAGCAGTTAATCTGTGACATAGTAATATACAAGATACTTTTATTTTAAAATTAATATATTAATTCATAATACTAGTAGCTCAGAGGTAAGAGAAACTTGAAAAGGGTATAAAAAATTAATTTTTACCTCTAGACAGTTCTATCAGGTGAAGAAAGCCTACTAATGGATATGAAGATGTCAACATGTAATTCTCCAATTGTTCCGCTTGCAAAACTACTTTATTCCCACTGGAGGCTTTTATTATTTTGTGTTGCTTCTGTTCTGACAAGTCTCTGAAAATTTAAAGACAAAAGAAATCACTAAAAAAAGTAAGACACAGAGGCAAAAACTCCCAGTGTGATCAGGTCCAATGTAGAAGAAAACTGATTTAGAAGATTGATCTGATCCTGTATTCTCTGTTATTTAAGACTACCACAGACACCTGCAGGAATATGGAATGTAAAGGTATGGCAAGCTTACGCTCTGCACCTCAAAGTTAGGTGTGAACAATGAAAATGAAAAGAATGGTAAGGTGGAGGGTGATTTGTCCATAGCTTCTGCTTCCTAGGGTCAAACACCTGAGTTCTGGGGGGGGGGGGGGGAAAAATGAAGCAGAAGTGCTATAGCTCCAGATTGTGGTTGTAGGCCATTAGCCATATTGTGAAGATGTTAGGAGGAACAATGCAGGAGCATTGGCCAGAATGCCTCTAAACTGGATCTCTGCTTGTTGAGATTTGCAATGGATACAGGCATACCCAACCTCTGCTGTAAAGTCATCTGTATTGGCCACTGATAGTTATGTAACTGCACTTGTGCAGAGTTTAGTAGTGATTGTCATCTACACAATTTCTCAGGTGGTTTTCACAGTCCCTATGTTGCCACATGTAAAATGCTAGAAGCTAGCTCAGGTTTTCCCAAGCTAGCTACAGGAGCTGCAATCACAGCAATGACTGAATGCAGTGCATTCCTGTAGGCTGCTATGGGTAGAGTCTGAGCAGATCACAGCAGGGTATGTTTGGTCAACCTAGTTGAGCTGACCAGTTTTACTTTTGCTGTGGGCTTTGGCCAAGGACTCACTGTTCAGGGCCCTTGCCTGCTGCAGCCAGGCTAGTAGATAAAACTCAGAGGATACTCCAGGCTTGTGAGCAATGCAAAACAAACAAAAGAAGTTAAACAAAAAAGCTAGCACTTAGCCGTCTTCCAGTGGTTTTTCCAGACTTCACCTTCTGGCTGCCTCTCATCTTTCAGAGGCTTTGTAGAGCCTGTGGGCTTGTGCAAGCAAATGATCAAACAAACAAAACAGAGAAGAGCCCTGCTCCAGGCTCTCCCAATGGCTGCTTAATCCTTGGTAGTTCCGGACAGCCTGCTCCCTGGCCAGGTGCAGCCACTTGAGGCTGCTTTTAGTCTTTTATCCTTCCCACTCTGGGCTCAGGTGGCTAACCCTCTCTCACTCCCCACACCTGTCAGCTCCCCTGTTGAGGGAATCACTACATCCCAAGACCTGGTTCCCCAGCCTCTAGTGAGTTCTCCCAGGTCTGGGGTGTAGGGCTATTCAGACTCCACCGAACCCCTAGTAACAGGGTAGGGCCCTGTTACAATTCCTGATCATAAAAATTAGGCAGAAGGATCTAGGCTAAGTTAGGGGTAATGGCAGCAGCAAGCTGGTACGATACTTGTGTTCTCCATAGTCCAGTAGGGGCTAATTATGCATAAAGATGGGAGAGAGATGGTTGCAAATTCTTCCTCATTTGTGAAAAGAACATACTGGCCTATAGATGAAGACAGTGGTGAAAAATGAGGTACAGCTCTGGGAAAGATATGACAGGTATTTGTTTGTTGTTAACAGAATCCCCAGTGCTGTAAAAGGAACAGACTAATTTGTAATCTAAGCCCTGGCCCTGCAGATGTGGCAAGTATTCTACACCACAAGGTTCTGCTGTCCCTGTTGATAAGGCTTTGACTAAAGCTCCACTGCAGCAACAAATCCCTCCTTTGTCAGCAGAATTACCCCACCTGATAAGAGGAGTAAAGCTTCTTCAGCTGGCAGAAGCCATGTGTAAGCACTCCTGTATCTCTTCTGGCTGCCATATTCCTTTTGGCAACTGCAGCCTGCATGTTGTGCCCTGCTGATAGGGCTGCTAAGTGGAGCCACAAAGAACTGCCAGAGGCAACGTACATGCTCTGGCCACTTGGAAATGGCACTTTCTGCTTGCTGGCAAGTTCCGCAAGCAGAGGCAGTATAGACAATCAAGTACTTGTAGAACTTTGCTCCCATGAGTAGCCCTACTGATAAAGATACTCACCTTAAGTATTTAAGTGTTATTGGGCATATCTACACATGCAGTTAACATATAGCAATACACTCAAGTGCAGTTTGCACCAGTTTATTGCTCCCAGATGTAGTGTTTACACATGCATCCAGGACTGCAGCAACTTGAGCTGGGGCAGAGCAATGCCAGCTAGCAGGGTTCTGGCCAGCCCAGGTCTGCTCTGCTTTGGCTCTAATGTGCTGTGGAGGGGCTGGGTAGGGGGTGCAAGTGTGCTACAGTGGGACACTATCTGGCAGGCTGACTCTGTGCTGAAGCATCCTTGTGCCCTAGCCAGCCCATCATTGTCCAAACAGGTGTATTGCCTCACATAACTACACTGCTGCAGGCTAGTCCTTGTTTGGCAGCACAATCCTACAGTGGAGTTAATTAGCTTACTGTGGCCTAATAGTGCCATACATATAGATGGTGATGCTTTACTGCAGAGCTAAAAAGTCAGCTCCACAGTAAAACATCTTGTGTAGATATGCCCATTGATGCTTATGTTTGCAGAACCAGCTCTAAATGGATAACAAAGATACAGAGGTCTAGAGCATTTTGGTAATAAAAGTCTCACTATTGCACTGAAGCAACCATTACTCCATGATAATACAGAGATGTTTCACAGGATTCCCTCGAGCATTGTATAAATTGTGATGTAGGATCAGTGCTGAGAACAGAACAACCATAGCACACAAAATGTCCCAATATGAACTGAAATATTTCAAAGAACGTTCTTTCCATCTAGCTGCCACCTTAATGCTGGCTTTTGATAAATATTCATCTAATAGAATCTCTTGATCAGAATATTTGTGAAGAGCACACCTCTAAGCATCACACATGGCTATTTACAGAAAACTGGCTTAATTTGCGTGTGTGCATATTTATGACCAAAATGATTGCTTGCTTGCTTATCCAGTCGAAGTATAGAAACAATACCATGAAACTTATTTGCTGTTTCACAACTCAGATAGCAATACTGAATACTTGTTACTTAAGTGTTCTACAAGTGGGTGTCCCAGGGCCAGTCTAGATGTTGGCCCACCCACTTGTCTAGGGCAAACCACCCACCTGCCTCACTTGTCACACCTCTGATGTATGATTATGTTGGTTCCAGGTGGGAGGCTGCTCATTTAATTGTGTTGATGCCAAGGGCATATGTATGGCTCCTAAACTCTTTATACCGTGTCCCATGCCCTGCAGCTGGCATTCATATACATTAGGACTGTGCAAATTTTCAGATGCCAATTTAATTTGGAGGAGATTTGGCCCAATTTGGCAGCTGAATCTCTGAATCGGAATCAAATTGGGAGACCAATAAAAAGGTTCAAATTGATTTGAAGCTCTCCAAGTTGATTCGGAAAAGATTCGGAGAACTTGAGAGTCTCAGAGATTCTGGCAGTCCCCACTTGCCACTGCAGGGAGCTGGACCCAGACTCAGTGCCAGTAAATAAGGAGTGGGGCAGGGATGCACTGGAAGAGGGGGGAGGGGACCATGGTGGGGACTCCTGCCAGGCCCCATCCCCTGCCTGCTCCTCCAGCCCCCCCTCCCCCAAGTGCTCCTTGACCCCTGCCTGCTCTCCCAGTTGTCAATGGCTGCCTCACCCTGTCCCACCATCTTGACTTAAAAAAAAAAAATCCCTGCACTCACTGGCTTCTGCCAGGCTGAGAGAGGGGGGCGATCCCCACTGCCCTGCACTGCCCCGTGCTGTATGGGGGGGCTCTGCCACAAGCCCCCAGATGCCCCAATGGCTGCTGCAGCAGAAAAAAAAAAAAAAAAAAGCAGGGATGCTGGGGCTGGACAGGGCAGTCATTGATGGGGCTGGGATGGGGCCTGTTTAATTCAGAGATTTGGCCCATTCACAGCAGCCAAATCTCCAAATCAGATTCGGCCGAATCAATTCGGGACAGTGATTCAAATCACTGCCCCATGAATCTGTCAAATCCAAATCGAATGATTTCGCCACTTTGCACAGGCCTAATATACATCATTACACCCTGGCTCCTTAAGTGGGCTGTCATTCAACCTCACCCAGCCTAGACTTGGCCTCACCTGGCCTAGAAATGCCTGTGCCCCCATACTGGGGCATTCTATCATACCACCCACACTAGGGGCTCAATTCAGCAACTCTAGGCTCCTAGTCCCTCACTTTCTCCTGGGCTCCCTGCCCTCCTCTAAACCCTCTTGGTCCCCCATGTTCCTAGTGGCAGTGAGGGCTGAGGCTTTCTGGTGCCCCATACTCACTGTTCACTAGGGAAGTACTTGTGTGGCATTTCCTGGAAGCTGCCTTGCCACAAGCAGCCTCACCACACCATCCTCCCCAACAGGGTATAGTTTTAGGTCATGCTCCAGGACCACTATCTCTATAGTTCCTGCCCTGTACCTCCAAGATATTCTGGAAAGAGCCAGCTGGGTGATGTTACTTCTTCTACCCCCTGCAGCAACTGCTTACTTTGCTCTGGGGCCAGCCTTATATGCAGGCCCCGAGCCCTCTCCACCAATCGGGCAGCCTCCTGCTTTACATGTGATTGCCTGATTGGGCCTGCTCTCACCTGCAGGCTGTTTACTGCCTGCTCAAGTACTTTTGAGTGACAGGCACAACCTGTGCTCTGTCACAATGTATCACAATTGATACATCAGTTAAGAAAATTAACAAGAAGTATTTGTCAAATTACTTGGAGGAAAATAGTTTTTTAAAAAGAAATAATGCCTGTTATATTTATTGTTTAAAAATTTGTACTTTTCCAATTTAATGCCATTAAAAATCATAATAAAACATCTTCTTGAATGGGATGATGTCATATTAACAGTATGTCTACAATATTGCCTGATACTGTTTTCCTACACAAGTTTTTGCCTAAATCTTCTCATAAAACATGCATGTGTTCTTTCATGCTTTGAATCATGGTTGCCTATTTGGCATTATGGGTAAGAACCCAGGCTATGCTTTACTTCAGGCTGGAACTTGATTACTTTGAAATAAAATGAGGACAAGCTGATGGTCTTCCTAGGCCCTTGCCACAACTCCCCCAAGTCTTTCCATAATGGCTGCAATTCATTGGGAAAGAATCATAGTGTGTGTCTATGCATAAATAACTTTGGAGGAAGTACTCCAATACAGGCAGGGAAGAGTACAAAGTAAGAGGACAGTAAAGTGGATAGAACTTTGTTTTGTAAGAGTACAAAGTGTGAGGACAGTAAAGTGGATAGAACTTTGTTTTGTGAGTGCTCATAGTCATCTTAGGCTAACCTGAGTTTTCAGGCCTAATCATCAGGGCTATCTGTGTAATGCTGACAAAACCTAGAACTTAAGGAACTGAATCGATACTGCATGCCCCAGTTAAATACCAGTGTAATGCTATTGCTTGAACAACAGCAGTACAAACATGTAATATAGTAAGCTCCAATTCAAAAAAGATGTGGGTATGCTATAATAAGTTTTCTCCCAATGCACCTAGATACAATAATTTGATTTATGTAGCAGAAAAAAAAAACTAGAGAGAAAATAAAAGTGATTATGTTAAAAGCAGCAACTAATAAAAAAGTACATGGAAATCCCATGAAATGCTGAGGTAATTCTGTTATGCAGAATTCTAATTGCATAGAACATAGGAAGAGGAATCTCCTGTGTCACTGAATAGATCTTTTTTTCCTTCCACTCTTCACTCCATGGGTGATTAGAACCTTAATTGTATGTGGTCACTTTTTTCTACCTGTTCTTGTGCCAACTAGCTTTATAGAATACTTCCCTTCCCTGGTATTTCTTACCCTGATATAGTTATGGAGAGCAACCATGTTCCATCTCAGCTTTTGTTTTCATAGGCTAAGTCAGTGTTTCTGAACCTGTGGATCTTGACCCAAAAGTGGGCTGCAAGAATATATGAAAGGGGCATGAACAAACTATAAAAATAAATCAACAAACTTCGAAAAAGGATTTTCTTTTAAAGGAGAAAAATGTGGGAAACTGGGTTTTTCCTTGTGGGCTGTTAGGGTTCCAGCCTGTGAGGGGCTACTTGGGCCCCCCCATGCCTGACACATACACCCCCTGCCCCATACATTAGGGGAGCAGCTGGTTGGGAGTGAGGGGCACCGGCAGGGCCAGGGGGCTGTTTTCTACTTAAACTATTTTCTAGGTTGGTACTGGCCATCAATGTTGTAACTTGTCATGCCTGTTCTGAGTTCCCTGCTTAGGCTTTTCCTGCTGCCCAGAGCTAACAGCGGTCCTGTGGGCCAACAGTTTGTCCCTGGCACCAGTTACCTAGACCACGGATGCTTCCCACCTGCCACCTCTTTGATGGAATTTTAATCTTGAGGATTGTTGTTACTCCCTGCTCAGTGGTGTCATGCTAGGGTGACTTGTTAGTGCGAGGATAGTGGGGATCCACATCCCCTACACCCAACCTAGCACCAACCCATTGTTACTCTGGTGTTGCACGGACACAGTATTGTTACCAGTCATTGGTCTCATCTTGACTTGTAGGTCTGCCTCTGTCCTCTCTGCCCTCTCCCCAGCTGGACTTCCAGGTCTCTTCCTCAGGTAAATATGCTGACTCTTCTGAGTCAGTTTGTGGGAGCAGCTCCTCACTGGGAGGCTGCCATCAGCTATCTTTCTGGTGATCTCCACTCCCACCAGAGCCTTCCCTCAGCTGCTGAGGACTTCCTTCCAGTTCCCCTATTGTCTCAGAGCATGTGGTGTTTGTGTCTGCCCTGCTGCCCCTGCTGGTGAATTGGTGCTGACACACGCTTTCAAAGTGCATCCATGCTGTCACTGGCTTTTTTTCTTTGCCCTGTTTCTGGGTTCCTGTTGCCTATGGCATGGGATGCTGCAGCATTGCCGGTATGTTTCATGGCACTGTGAACCTGCTGCCACTGCCATGCTTGGGGTCCTTGGTGGGCTGGGTTGCCACCAATAGGGTTTGTGGTGTGGCAGTCCCACCCTTGCTGCTTCATCCCCATGGCTCTGCATGTTGCGGGGTCACCAGCGGCACTCATGGGATGGCGATCCTGTTGCCACCATGCTCCCGTGGCTTGGTGTGCTTTGATGCCACCGGCCAGCTCTGTGGTGTGGGGCTTGCACTGTTGCTGCTGGGTCCCCACAGCTTAGTGGCTCTTTTGTCCCCGCCACAATGTTTACAAATAGGTCCTGATACAAATGGGTCCTGGGCTAAGTAAACCAAGGCCTTTCTGTCTCCTGCAAAAAGATAAGGTCTACATTGCCATGATTATCCTAATAATTGTTCTCCATATCTCTCCTTCTCAATATCTTTTTATTTCTTGAACATGGAAGACCAGTATCTTGTGCATTATTCCAGGTGAAGTCTCACCATTGCATTGGACAACAGCATTAAGACTTCCCTGACTCTGTGAAAAATACTGCGTTTAGTAGAGTGTAGGATTACTTTTACTTGTTTTAAATGGCTGCAGTACATTGGTGGCTCAATCTTATTTTTATTGACATATAAATCTGGTTCTTTCTCCTCCTCCTTCTCTTTCTCCTTTCTGTTGTTTCCAGTTACAAATGGAGCCTCAGTTTTGGGCAGAAATTCTCATTATTGGTCTCTAAGAACATGATTTGCCCTTTGTACTGTTGAATTTCATTCCATTTTTATTGCTTCAGATTTCAAGATCATTCAGTTCTTCCTGTATGATATTCCAGTCCTTTTTTGTAGTGATGATACCGCTCAACTTCCATCATTGACATTTTTTGCTAAGGTCCTAATTGAAAATATTAAATAAGATGAGCCCCAAGACTAATCTTTGAGGAACTCCACTAGAAATCTCCTTCCAAACTACTTGTTCCCCTTTTAGCCGGAACTATTTCATCTCCCCCTGAGCCACTTAACAGTTCTTATCTTAGTCTCAGCCTTCTACAGTTGAACTCATAATTTGCCATGTGGCACTGTATCAAATGTTTTACTGAAGCCTAGATAGATAGTTGCAGTTCCCTTACCTAGAAAATTTGTCATGTAATCAGATAAGATAAAGTAAAGCTATCTCTAATATTCAGTGAATGTGCTCAGCTCAGGACCAGAAGGATGAAGCTAACATCTGCAAGGTTGATTTAATATTGTCACCTGGGTTTTTTTACTGATTTCTAAAGGAAGCTGCATGGATATAAATTGTAAATACGACACTGAACATTTCTTTTTGATTGATACTTAAATATTCTGGAAAAAGATACCAAAACTGTTTTGTATTAAAGCTGCATCTTCCATTAACATTGTTTTAACCACATGGATTTACTTTTCATACATTTTTTGTCTAATCCATATTAAACTTGGATCTCAAAGGGCAGTATTACATTACAAGTTTCACTCTGTCAGGAAGAAAGGGTATACTAAATATTTTGAAATATTTCCTATCCTACAGCATGCAGGAGCACTCTGCCCCTCTTGTTGTTTTATATATATATATATATATATATATATATATATATATAAACACACACACATACACTGGTTTCAATGGATTTATCTGAATTTATAATAACAGAAGAACAGGGTTTTAGTTCGTCAGTCAGTATGTGTGTGTAGTATAATGTGGTGCAAATTGCTGGATCTTTATTCAAGGAAATTGTCAGACTTTCCTAGAACTTTTCTTTTGAGTAACATTCTCATGTTCATTTTTATGGAAAAATATTTATGATTTTTTCAGAATACCAAAATCACGTGTGACAGATGACTCTTGCAAGAATAACACTAAGCGCTCTGTGTGCATCAACTTCAACAACAGGAAAATTGAGTTTCATGTGTGAGTTTAAAGTGTGAAACTCCATTTGACTTTTGCAAAAGTTTCCCCCTTACACCTTTTGAAATTCACACACTTGACATACATTTCAGTTCCTTGAGAGAATGTTTGACCAACTGTCATGGATACATCCAAATGCAATATTGATTTTGGGGGCATTATGTACCCTTTAGAAATGCACAATGTGTCATACATAGATATTTCTTTGATTTGGATTTACTACTGTGATGTTTGATTTCAGTCTATAACTAATATATTTGGTTTTATCATTTTTTGTTTGCATGTTTTTCATATGAATGTATTTCTGTATTTTTATATGACTTGAAACATATAACAGCAGGGAAGTAATTTCTAGATGAAGTGTCAGGAATGTCTCACACCAGACCATAGATATTCATACATCCAACAGAAACCCAATCTCTAGAATATATATTTGGAATGATTGTTGATCAGCCAGATACGTAGCATAACTCCCAAAAAGGGGTACTTGAGTAGAGGTGTCAACCCCAAACAATGGCTGATTACATCAAAGGGAAGTATCTCAGTTTACCCAGACAAGGACTCGAGTATGTTTCAAAAAAAAGTTTCACACTGAGAGAGAGTCTGTATCTCTCTTGAATGAGTGATAGCTGAAAAAAATATGATTTGAAGTTGACCTATTTGGAAGGAGATTGCATATTTAAGGTTGTAAATATTTATGCCTACCTGGAATAACAGTTAACATGGCAGATAGAGGCCTCTCTGAAGGGAGAAGATCATCTACATAATACACATGGGGTGCATCTACGTGTCACCCTATTGCGACGTAGCGACATGCTACATTGCCATATGGTGTGCTATGGTAATATAAAGATCATGCGGGTCTACACATGATTGCTAGCTCCATTTCCATAGCGTTGTGCTCCCCTGGTATTGCATGCCGCTATGGTGACATAGTGGCAAAAGCTACCCATGCGCTGAGCACAGGAGCAGTAACTGACTGTACTGTGCCGTGCTTTAATACTTCCTTTTGGAAGTACTAAAGCACAGCGCCATAGCAATGTCACTGTATGGCAACGTGTAGATGCACCCATACTTCCTAAGAATTAAATAGAAAAATAAGGTGATGATTTTTATGGAGCCCCTTGGTCTAGGAATCCCTTTGCCTGCCCTGTTCTATCTTCTTTATCCAATACATCCTGTTTTATGTACCTTGCTGGTTGTTTGAGGTAAAAATTATTTTTAGAGCAACTTATAGTTCTGTGGAAGAGAGGCTCTATATTGCCTTGCAAACTAAAGGGTGAACACCCCCATTGACTGGAAAACATCCTCTGGTGAAGCTGCAAAGTCTAGTCTGAGGTGGGTGAGACTAAAACTTGCTGGCCTTTCTGGGATATGGAGTTATTCCCAGGGCAGAATCTAGTTTGTTCTCTGCAGACACAGTGCAGAAGAGTGTGAGGAGACATGGAGCCCTGTGGAGGTACTGCAACACCATAGCTACTGGTTTGTCTCACCCAAAAAGAATAAAACAACAGGGTATTCCTAAAGCTTTGTTTACTGAATAGACAAGTTGATACCTTTAATTATAGGAGTAAATGATAACACAAGACAATATCCAAGCTTATAGACCACCAAATATGGGAGAAGCAGAGAAGATTTGGGGTTGAGCCTGGGCTTCTGAGGTTGGCCAATATTGTGCGTGTGTTGTGCATGTGTGTAAACAGATGTTGTCTCTGGAGTGGGATCACCTGTGCTGAGATGTGTCCTGCCACAGCTGGTCCACTTCATTGTCCAGAGGCCTTTGCCTTGTAGAGTCAGGCCCCTGCCAGTCCTGAGGCTTCAGGGGCCTGATCCTGTGGGACAGTGGCCCCAGGTGCCATGCCCTGACCCAGGGCATGGCAGTGTGATAATCATGACACAGGAATCTCCTACAGGGGCTGAGACTGCAAGCCCCATAGTTAGGGGTCTACTCAATTTGCAACCACTGTGAAAACTGGCATTCCCCATGATTTTGTATGGATTTGCCAGAAAAAATCCTTACTAAAAATAAAATGCTGGCTCCTCAGTAGGAATCAGTGGCCACTTTGGCCCAGCCTTACAGCCGGATGGGGAGGTAAAGTTGCCAGCACAAAGGGGAGCATCCAAGGTGGTGGCTGCCCCCTCCTCTGTCCGCCACTGATTGACCCAGAGGGCTGCTTTTTGTGTGGCTCTGCCCCTTTTTGCCAATCAGCAGCAAGGGGTGGGGCCACATGAAAGACAGCCGCCTCAGCCAATCAGTGGCAAAAGGCAAAACCACTGGGGCCTCTAGGCCAATCAGTGGGGGGGCACAGGGGGGCACTGAAAAAAAATGCGAAAATGGTGCCAGCCAGGTGCCACAAGCAGACTGCAATTTTTACTTAACCCCCATGTGCTTTATGTAGATCCCTACTCATGGGAATTCCCTCTTCTGTCCTTGTAGACCACTCTCCAACAATGGGTACTTCAGTGAGAAACACACAACCTGGAAATCCTCCTGCAGCAGATTTCAGGCATATGTTCATGCTGCTGTGCTCCATATATGTAAGTGGAAGAATCTGCAGATGTGCATCTCAGAAATTCCGGTGTAGGTGCAGAGCAGGGAACCAGGCTTCCCTCTTCTGTGCCTGTAGTGGAATTCCCAGGGCATGCATCTACAAGTGCAGAGTGGAGAAGCTGATAGCCCAGTGCCTAGTGCTGTTGTGACTTGGGCCCTGAAGACTTATAGGTTTCTGCCTATGGTCCCAGGAGAGCTCAGACAGCCCTGGGCTGCCCATATTTTCACACCTTAAGCAAGCATTTGTCCATTGTGAAAAAGTGGCACAAACTATTGCTACAAATTGTTGTGGCCACAATTTTAGGAACTTGTGGTACAACAAGCGGGTGGGGGAGGGGGGGAGGATGTCTGTTTGCTTGGGGTTTGTGCCACCATAGAAATGTTTATGGTGACACAAGGGTGACTTCTGTTTGCAGCCTGTGTGTGTGTTGCAGGGAGAAAAAAATTCTTTTCTTCTGGACAGGTTTCTTACCAGATGTTTCTTACTAAATCAGATGATTGAGGAACCAAAGTACATCTGGCCATTAAAACTTCTTTATATGTTTGCATGATTTATTTAAAAAGCATGGTTGAAACTATAGTGAGTTGCAAAAATGTATTTAAATAACTCTTACTTGCTTCTCAATATTGATAATAAGCCATGGAACATAAAATCAGACCAAACTGGTGTGCTTGTTTAGAAACTTTTTAAAAATGATTATGCTTAAGCAGCCTTCTATTTAGATTCAGCTATTTAGGTATTTTTGTTTTGAGTCATCAGACTTAAATAAACCTGGAGTCTCCATGGGTTATAGTTATGTACTGTTTTATACATACTGGAAAGCCATACGCCTTCAGCTGAGATAACTGCATAATAAACATATATTTTATGAAATAATATCTTTAGCATATGTTATTAAAAAAGAAACATAATGGGAGACTGCTTTCCACTATGTCTGCCACCCCAGACATATAAAAAAAATTGGAGACATCCAATAATGCTCTCCATTTTGGAAAAGATTATTTATTCTGAGGTTTGGTTTTTAAAGGAAGAAAGTATGAAAAGCAATGAATATTTTTTCATATTTTCAGAGTTCCCAATCTCAATTCAGTGTCAGGCATTTTCAATTTGAGCAAAACCAAAATGTTGGTGAGCTGCTACATTTAACTAAAGCTAGAGATATCATCAGAAAAATTAAAAAGGTGGTGTGACTTGCAAGGTTTTCTGGTCACATCTGTCAACCATAACTGTTAATGAAATGTATTATTGTGTGCAATTCTGGGCTTCACATTTTAAGGAAGATGTGGAGAAGTTGGAGATAAAGAGGCTAGAAAATCATATGAAGAAAAATTGGGAGAGCTATGTATGTTAGCTTGGAGAAAGGGAGATTAAGGGGGAGATAATAGCACTCTTCAAACTTTTGTGAAGCTGTCATAAAAAAAACCTGTTCTCTTTTATTGCAGAGGGCAGGACACAAAACATTGGCTTTAAATTGCAGCATAGTAGGGTTTAGATTAGTTCTTAGGTAAAGCTTTCTTACTATTAAAACAGTGAGATAGTGGAATAGATTGCCCGGAAAGGTTGTATAATCTCCTTCACTGGAGGGTTTCAAGAAGAGGCTGCATAACCATTGGACAGGAAAGACTGAGGAATAGCATTCCTACATTCATGAAGGAGTTTGGGCTAAGTGACCTTTGAGGTCCTGTCCAACCTATGATGTTATGATTCTATATAATGGAATTTTGTTTTTTATAACATGGCTGTGATTTCTCAACAACATACACATGTGCTTTTTTAACATGTGTACACTTGGTGTACCACTTGTGTTAAAGTAGAAAATGCTAGAATGTCAATTCAAAAGCCCTTCCAACCTACAAATAAAATTCCACCACCCAAGATGCTTGCTTCAGGCAAAAAGCTTTTCAGGATGGTTAACTTCCTTGAGCTTTGTTAGGAAAGCACAGTCTAGAGTCATAGCTGCTTGCTCTGATCAAACCCAGTTTCCAGTTCCTGCTCATCTCTGGATGGCAATGGCAGTTACACAAAGTGCCTGTTAGTACATAAGAAAATACGGAATCTCCACATCAAGGCCCCTGAACAAGCAGGCCTGGCTGGTCCAAACACCTGCCTCGATCACTGGCTAATGCTACTGCCCCAGTTCTCTGCAGCTGGATTGGCTGCCAGAAGTGCCACTCATTGGGCCTGTGTGAAGTGGCTAGTATTCACTTTGGATTTGGATTCGGTTGATTTGGGGGACAGTGATTCAATTTGGTGATTCAAATCACTGTCCTGAATTGATTCAGCCAAATCTGATTTGGAGATTTGGCCACCGCTAAATTGGCCGAATCTCCGAACTGTCCCCGTCTCCCGTCCACTCTCCCAGCCCCATCAATGGCTGTCCCACCCGACCCCAGCTCCCGGCTCTTTGAAAATAAAAGCCTGGCACTCACCGGCTCCTGCCAGGCGGGGAGGGGAGAGATCCCCCCTGCCCCCCCACTGCCCCTTGCTGTGTGGTGGGGCTCTATCATGAGTTTCCATTCCCAGCCTGGCCCCAGCTCCTGGCTCTTTATGGGATGGAAAGGCCTGGGTGAAGGAGATTCCTTACCCACCCTCAATGCTGACCTACTGAACACCTTGAGAAGCTGGATACCTTCAAGTCAGCAGCCCCTGACAGCTTACACCCATGTGTACTCAAGGAACAGGCTAGCATCATAGCCCAGCCCCGGCACAGATCTTCGAGAGCCCCTGGCGCTCTGGTGAAGTGCCCAAAGATTGGAAGAAGGCCAATGTGGTGCCTATCCTCAAGAGAGGAAGAAAAGTGGATCCAGCAAACTAGAGGCCCAACAGCCTGACTTCTATCCTGGGGAAGATCCTAGAAAAGATTATCAAAGAAACCATTCTCAACAGACTGGCTGATGGCAAAATCCTGAGGGATAGCCAGCACAGGTTTGTCGCAGGTAGGTCTTGCTTGACCAGTCTTATTTCCTTTTACAACCAGGTGACCTATCACTTGGACAAGGGGGAAGAGATTGATGTCATATATCTTGACTTTAAAAAAAGCCTTCGATCTCATATCCCGTGATCACCTCTTAGCAAAACTGGCCAACTGTGGCCTCGGCTTCACCACTATCTGCTGGCTGGGGAATTGGCTCCGTGGTCAATCCCAGAGGGTGGTGGTTGATGGAAGTCAATTGTCGTGGTGTACTGTGACCTATGGGGTCCCTCAAGGCTCTGTCCTTGGGTCTATACTATTCAACATCTTTATTAATGATGTGGACATTGGCATCAGAAGCAGACTGGCCAGGTTCACTGACAACACCAAACCTGGGGGTAAAGCATCCACACCCAAGGACAGGAGGGCGATCCAGACTGACCTTGACAAGCTCAGGAAATGGGTGGACAAGAACCTGATGGTGTTTAACACCAAAAAAATGCAAGGTTCTCCACCTTGGGAAGAAAAACCCGCAGCATGCTTATAGGCAAGGCAGTGCTACACTGGCTAGCACTATAGATGAAAGGGACTTGAGGGTCATGATTGACCACAAGATGAACAATGTGATGCTGCAGCTAGTAAAATGAGTAAAATGCTGGTTTGCATCCATAGATGCTTCTCAAGCAAATCCCAGGACGTCATTCTCCCATTGTATTCGGCCTTGGTGAGGCCGCAGCTGTAGTACTGCATCCCGTTTTGGACTCCACAATTCAAAAAGGATGTGGAGAAGCTTGAGAGAGTCCAGAGGAGAGCCATGCACATGATCAGGGGTCCGGAAAACAGACCTTATGATGAGAGGCTGAGAGCTATGAGACTCTTCAGCCCGGAAAAGCGCAGACTCAGGGGTGATCTGATGGCCACCTAGGCATTTATCCGGGTGCTCACCAGGATCTGGGGGAACGTCTCTTCACTAGAACACCCCAAGGGATGACAAGGTCTAAGGGTCACAAACTTCTCCATGACCATTTTGGGCTGGACATAAGGAAGAACTTCTTTACTGTCCAAGCCCCCCATAGTCTGGAATAGACTGCCGCCGGAGGTGGTTCAAGCACCTACTTTGAACGCCTTCAAGAGACATTTCGATGTTTATCTTGCTGGGATCCTATGACCCCAGCTGACTTCCTGCCCCTGGGGCAGGAGGTTGGACTCGAAGGTCTTCCAAGGTCCCTTCTAGCCCTAATGTCTATGAAATCTTTTTTTAAAAGAAATAAAGCCCTGAGCCACTGGCTGCTGCTGAGCGGTGGGGCGGGGGGGTAACCCCCACTGCCCCCTGCTGTGTGGGGGTTTCTTCCATGAGCCCCCTGATCCCTGCCCACTCTCTGAGTCCCCCCCCACCCCATGGCTTCCCCAGCCGGCCCGGCCCCAGCTCCCTGCTCTTTAATGAAAAAAAAAGTCCCAACTCACCAGCTCCTGCCAGGCTGGGGGTGGGGAAGTGATCCCCACTGCCTCACACTGTGTGGGGGGCTCTTCCATGACCCCCCAGAAGTCGCTGCAGCAGCAGGGGAGTGCGGGGCTTTTTTTTCCTTTTTTTTTTTTTTAAAGAACTGTGAGCTGGGGCAGGCAGGGCAGTCATCGGGTGGGGGCACTGGGAGAGTGTGTGGGGGTCGGGGGGCTCATGGAAAATCCTCCCATGCAGTGTGGAGCAGTGGGGGGCAGCACGGATTGCTCCCCTGCCTGGCAACAGCCAGTGAGTGGGGGCTTTTTTTAAAGAGCTGGGAGCTGGAGCCAGGCAGAGCAGCCATGGAGGGAGCTGGGAGAGTGGGCAGGGGTTGGGGAGCTCTCAGGGGGGCTGGGGGAGCTGGCAGGCGATGGGGCCTGGCAGGGGTCCCCCCCATGGTCTCCTCTCCCCTCCTCCAGCCCTCCCTCCCCTGCCCCGTTCTTACCAGCACGAAGTCCAGCTCCCGCTCCCTGAGGCAGTGTGCGGGGTCTACCCTAATCTCTGAAGCTCTCTGAATCTTTTCTGAATTGATTTGGAGAGCTTCAAATCAATTCAGACCTTGTAATTGAAGGTAATTGGAAGACCTTCGAATCCTGATTCAATTTGGATTTGGAGATTTGGCCATCGAATCAGGCTGAGTCTCCTTCGAATTGAATCAGCACCAGAAGCTTCGCACAGCCCTACCACTCACCCCTATAGAAACACACATGCAGCCTCAGACTGCAGGCATGTCTGGCAAGTCTTGCGTTCATGGCTCTCCCTGGTTCTTTTGACTTCTGCCCCTGGCTTTGGCTTTCCTGACCCTGATTTTGGATCTCCCTTGAAACTCAGCACTGACTGTGCTGTCTCTGGTTTCTCTGACATCCTCCCTCAGGCCTGGCTTCTTTAACACTGACCTCAGATTTTCCCTAGAACTTGGCACCGGCTTTCTGACCCCTGGCTCCTAACCTCAGCACACTGTCTCTTGGATCTCCCCCCTCAGCTCCCCTGGAATGTAGTCCCATGCTCTCTGCTCTGCTGATCCAAACCCTGACCCAATGATCTGGTAACCTGCACCCATACCCTGCTTAGTTAGTTGTCCTTCAGAGCCAGCTGAACCCTTACTCCAATATCATAGTCCCAAATCACAAAAGGCATTATGCTGTCCTGCACTAGTGATCTAGATAATGATGATGACTTTAAAGTTACCATCACTAAGTATCTGAGCAAAGAATCCATTTAGATAAATGGGGTGTCAGTATCTATCAGAACAATAGTTTGAGCCTACAGACACAATTAATTAGACATCAGTTTATAATCCTTCCCTGACTTCAAACTTTTCTTCTGTAGTCACTCAAGACTTACTGTAGAAAACAATGAAAGCTGAAATACAGAAGAATAAGAGAGCAGTTCTGTCCATTCTTAATTTTTATTAACTATAGCATTTAGTAATTAAAACATTTGGTACTTTCCCATGTAGCAATTCTTCATTTTATTTATATTTAATTGAAAAATAAAATAATTAAGCAGTTTTCTTGTCTTGCAGTTTAAATCCCTTTTAAGTAACCTTTGAGTTCTTTAAAAAAAATATTCAGGATGCCCTTTCTTTCAGATAGGGTGAAATTTCAGATCAAATTCTGTATATTGTTAAAATATACCCAATAGCTAATTTGCCATTAAACCATTTATGGGGAACACAGGTTAAATAATTTGAGCTCATTAGAAAATGAGATTTCCTTTTTGTAGCAAATTTCAACCTCTTAACCAACTCCCCCCCTCCCCCCTCCCCCCCTCCAAAAAAAGACCCCAACAAATTAGCCAAAGCCTGGAACACCTCCTTGGTGCCTCACAAAATATTTAGTTCAGGTTTCTCATGCTTTCATTCTTCTCAGTGGCCTGTGTTCCCTGGTCACATTGCAGCTCCCAAAATGCTACAACAGGTTTCCGTCTTAGTGAAAAGGTAAGGCTATATCACAGGACATAGTCTAACCTGGAAGCCCAGCCCACAAAATTAAATGGGGACATGAAGCATGAATTGAAATTTCCTTCAATAGCATAGCCAAGTGGAGGATGAGACCAATGTAGACCAAGCTTCAGATATGCACAGTTGTGATTATGGTACTGAGAACATGTAACTGGGTAAGTTTAAAACTTTGATATTGAAAGGCTTTGAAGATGTAAAACAGTATAAGCATTTTTCTTATAATGTTCTGTAAAATAGGTACCATATATCACAGATGAGTTGTTTTACAGCATTTGGGGATTTCAAATGCTGTCATTATTTGAGAGGCAAGGATTTCTTATGGTGGTATTTTTTTGGGGACCAACTGTGTAGTTGGGTTACAGTTAGATAAGCTTTTGAATACAAGACATTCTCCTTGCCTCTCTCACTGTCTGGACTATCATGTCTACTACGCCACTCTTACACTACATTATAATTCAATTTGTTTCACTTTGATTTTTCTCAAATGTTGCATCCGACTTGCACTATGTTTTTCAAACATAATATTCCCAAAAAGGAAGCACAAAACTGTAGCCATTTCACTACATGGCATCTCCACATAATTAGAGATGACAATAATGGAAGGACTACCTAGCCTAGGTTGTCACAATGACTCCTTGTTTAACCACAGGATTGCCCTCTCA
Organism: Alligator sinensis; assembly: GCF_000455745.1. NCBI lineage: Eukaryota > Metazoa > Chordata > Crocodylia > Alligatoridae > Alligator > Alligator sinensis. The sequence continues at coordinate 159,536 of NW_005842484.1, forward strand.
ATTCTATAAGTTTTTAAGGTTCAGAAACTAATGATAACCATTACAATGTCTATAGACAAGCATGCAGTTTAAACAGTTCATTCATTTCATTTTGTAATAATTTGCTCGTGCCCATGACATTTCCAATGAACAGAGAATTGGGACATTATCAGTGACTATGAGGATGAAAGGAAATACTTCACCTCAGCTGTGGAGGAACCAGCATCTGTTACATTTTAGCTATTATCTTTGGCCAAGGACCTATAACTGATCTCACAACTGAGACAGAAGCATATGCACGAGAAACACATTAACTCTCTCATAGCCAGTGTGTCAGGAGCTTGTGCTGTATGTGTTAATGTGAGATGCATTAACACACTCTATCCAGGAAATACCACCTAATAGGTATCAAAGGTTAATGGGTTAATAGTTCCTCCAGTATTTATGATGATGATGCAGAAAGAGATGCTTTCTTTGTGTGACCACACGGCAATTACATGACCAGAAGAGTTTATTTCAATTAATCAAGTAGCTGAGATGCTTAATATGTAGTTTTACCTTCCACTTTCCAAATCCATCTTTGGGTGGGTAGACCACAGCTTTATTGACTCAGTGGGGATTTATGTGCAAATTAATTGGCTCTGTTTAAGCAAAGTTGTCATGAAAAGCACTGTGTTAATTTTAATACTATATGAATTACATTGCTGGATTAATAGGCTGCTGACATATTTAAAGTTAACAAATTGATTATGAAAAGCATTTAAAAAGAAAAGAAGGAATCATATGGAGAACTTATGAAACCACATTCCTGATAGATTCAGGGTACATATTCAGTCAGTGAGAACCAGTCAAAGGGATTAAAAAAAAAAAGTATAGTGAATTTTTTTCCAAATTTGGAGAGGCAGATGAATGGCATGTTCTCTGCCTTCACATTCAGTCTTTAATTATTTTTCACATGAAATTTAAAACATAATCACTGTGAAATCACCCTATTAATTTGGTCAGTCAAAATGTGCTGTTTTTAGCTTCAACTTTTTAATATGCATCTGAGGCTATCATTTCAAACATGCTGCATCTGCTCCCAGGAATTGATTTTTTTAAAAGTATCTGAAAGTTTTCCACAAGGGAAACTTAATTATCATTGATATTACCTTTTTTCCCCATTGCAGTTTAAAGCCAGCATCTCATGCTGTCTTGAGGTGATTCCATACAAGCTGCTTTAGACTGTCAGGAAAAAAATATAAACAAAAATGAAATAGAGGCCAAAGAAAATATTAATTTTAAAACTATGAACTGAAGTCCAAAATGAAGTAACTCCTTTGGCAAGCACCTGCACTTCTGCTAAACTGTCTGCACTTTATAGTAAACAGCGAGAGGGGGATTTTTGATCTTAGGGATGAGAAATGATGATATAAAACACAATAAAAAGAAGCCTAGGAAATGTTTCATGTGTGGTGAATCTGAAATTAAACTTGTTACATTTGCAGTTATGACCAATATGTATGACCAATGTATTCCTTGGCTTGATTCCGTAGCCCTTACTCATACCAGATTCCAGATCAGGTCCTTTATTCTGGAAGTTCAGAGCTATTTGATAGACCTGTACCTCAAAGAAAAAAGTACAATGGCAATGGGCGCTATTGCTTGACCCTGGATATTAATACAGGATGTCCTTAGTGCATTACTCTTTCCTATGCCATTAGAAAATTCCATTTGCATGAAAACTTTATTTGCTACACTCCAGCTATGTGAAGGGGATGCCAGGTATGTGTCAAGTTTTAAGTCACTATATAATTTATTTTAAATAATGTATTTAAAACACAAAATGAAAACAGGTTTTTCAGATGTGTCCCTTGTAGCAACCATGGGCTAAAATGTACATGGTGTTATACAACATAAACTGTCACTACTAATCAAAATTAGTCAGCCCCCTATGTTTCCAGTATCTGTAAAGAGGTGGTCAGTCATGTTAGTTTGAAGTCAGACAGAAGATAGAGCCAGATGGCATTTTAGGGCCCTGAAAGGTGTTATGTTTATGGCATAATTAATACATTAATTGTTCCATAGATTCGAGATGGGTGCATCCTGAAGGACATCCTGTATGGGCAAATTGCAGGTGGGGAGAGAACTGCGTTTCAAAGACTTCTGCAAGCAGGACATGAAGGCTTTTGGAATCAATCTAAACCTTTGGGAGGCCTTAGCAGGAGACACGACAGAGTGGCACTCCCTTCTCAATCATAAAGTCCAACATCACAATGAGAAATGGTTACTCGAATTATAATGGAAACGTGACAGACGTGACAACAGAAACGTGACAGAAACATGACAGTACAGTAGCCCCTAATGCTATGTACACCTGTGAACACTATGGCAGGACCTGCAAGTCTAACATCGGTCTTTATACCCATAAGGGAAAAAGTACCACCAGTCAGTAAAATAGCTGCAATATCCACTGTCACTTGCTGATGAATGGATGCCATAAATTGTTCCATAAATAGTTATCCTGCCACATATTCAGCCAGTGAATGGCATAATTAAATGCAAAACCACCCAGAAAGACATTCCACACTATACGTAGAATAACTTTGTAGCTGGTTTGCATCAGACCTTAAATTGAATCTGTGTATCTACACATGCAATTAATGCTACTGAATAAACTCCGGCATAGTTTGTGCCAGAGTTTATTGCTTCTGGGTGTCATATTTGCATGTGCACTTGGGACTGAAGCGCATTGAGCTAGGGTAAAGCAGCTCTGGCTGACCAGGAGCCCCAGGGGTCAGCCTGCCAGCCTGGGGCTGCTCTGCCCCAGCTCAACATGCTGTGAAGCAGCCGGCTGGGGCATGAGAGTGCTTCACTGAAGGGCTAGCCAGCAGGCAGCCCCCACACTGAAGCACCCTCATGACCCAGCCAGCCCCGTTAGCATCTACCTGTGTGTTGTGGCAGAGTAAATAACTCAGCCATAGAACAGCACTTGAGTCTGGCACGGTAAAGAAGTGGGTGGGGTGTGCGTGTGTGAGGTTGCAGGGAGCAGTGGTTGCAGATATCAGAGGAAAGGGAAAGTGAGAGGAAAAGAGAGAGGGAACTGAAAAATATGAGTGCATGGCGGGGTTCTAGGAGTAAGTAAATTGCAAGATGCAGAGGAGCAGTTCAAGAATTGGACTGTTAGATGCTGAATAGGAGTTGATGGGGCTGAGGGACAGTATAGGAAAGTTATGTACAAAGGGGCTGAATAGACAACCTTAGCTAACACTATTTCCTAACTTTAGATTCCAGACATTGGAACATTAATAATCTCTTAATGGGTTTTTTTGGCCGATATACAAGATATATCTGCTAAAGACTCCATAGTTAATGTTGAATTGAGTGTTGCAATTAGCAGGAATTCAGATGTTACTTACATATGAAAGATACAGTGAATCCTTCCCTAAATCATATCGCCAACTCTTTGAATACAGAACAATTTTTCTAGCAATTAACACTCAGGAATATAAATGAATTTAAAAAGGTTCTTTTTAGACATGAAACATTTAGCAGCAAATGTTAATAATGCCCAAGAGCATGTTCTTCAAATCTTCCATGTATTTATATTCATTGAAATCTTATACTTTGCTACATGTAAGGATGTTTTTATATTATTAAAATGTATTCTAATTGCTATGATTAATACTTGGTAAGCTGATAGCTCAGCTAATTGTCAACTTTCCAGCCAACATTTGCATTGTAACACAACCAAATCATATACTGTATCCTACACTTTCAAAATGGCACAACTTGGATATTTAATTTTTTGGAGTTCTCAGTCTGAGGCAGATTAGAGGGGCTTTGTCTGAGGTGGGTAAGTCTTCAGCACTTCCTGAAGACTTTTGAGATATTCAAAGTACTAGCCATTTTTTAAAATTAAGCCTTTGGTTATTTAAAAAAAATGCTCTGGTAGGTAAAATTACTTAATTGTCTGTAAGCAATTTCTCAAAACAGAATGGAAATGAAAAGATTTGTTTAACACATTATGAAAGACAAGGATTTCTTAGGGCGATATCTTTTATTGGACCAGTTGGGATATAATTAGACAAGCTTTTGAATGCAAGACATTCTTCCTCAGGCCACATAGTTGGTCCAGTAAAAGATATAGCTCTAAGAAATTCTTTCCTCTCGCATAATTTCTGGGCTTTCATGGCTACAAAGTCACTCTTACACTAGTTTAACGTATTTCAATTTCTTTAAACACATTTGCTCAAGAAAAAACTGTAATTTTTTTTTCTGTACAGAACTATCTATGCATGGGACTCCCACTAAATGAAAATAGGCTGATTATGGTCTGTCAAAGTCAATGTCATAATTCCTGTTGATTTAAGCTGTGCAATGTGAGAAGGAAATGATAACTTGCCCATTTGTCTATCTTCCTGAATTTGTCATCTAATAATTTAGCAAAGGACATTCATAACTGACAAATGAATATATACATATGAGCATTCATACATAAATAAGATTAAACATATTTTCAGATTTTAAACTGGAGTACAAAGTTGTGCATTTTTAATTAAGTGAAAAAAAAGAATTTCAGTTATTTCATATTAAAACCAGTTGGAGTTAGGTAGCTAAATACCATTTTTTTTAAAAAGCTGTCTTACAATTTTTACAGCTCTGTATTTTATTTGTGTTTGGAGTACATCCAAAAATCAGTCATATATTTGATTATGGATTATACAAACTAGCAATATAACAAATTAGTGCAATTGGTATTTTAGTCTTATTTATTCCTTTTTTCTCTGTACCAGAAATAAAGTTGTAAACTTTGATATTAAAGTTAAAGATCTGTAGTATTAAACACTAGAAATATAAATCACACTATATGATCCAGCCATTCATAATTTCCCTGTTATAGGCAAGAGTATCCCTGTATTTGCCAAGTGTTTTGCAGTAAAATAAAATGAAACAAAAGTTCCAAAACCATCCCCCTCCAAAAGTAATAATCTTAATCTTTCTGTTGTAGGTGATTTTTGTTATAACTTTTATAGAGAGAAGGTTCAGAGAATACTATTATAAAAACTGAAAAGTGACAGAAAAGATTAACATATTGTAACGTGAGTGAACACTGAGCGTTTTATGTTTTTAGTACTCTCTAAAACTGTATTATTAAAAAACTTATTATTATACCTAGAAACTTGCTGGATGCTATTATATAAAGTGATGACCAAGCATGAACCAAAAAATGCATCTTGTCCTTTGAGAGAACTTATGAACAACAACTGTAGTGAACCATTGTCTAAACCACAGGTGTCAAAAATATGGCCCGTAGAACCATGCTGTCCAGCCCGTGGGACTCCCAGAGGGGATGGGAATTCAGGGGGGTGGAGAGCATAAGTGTGCGAGTGACGGCTATGTTAACCCACACAATTCCTTGACTCCTCTTGCCCATTGCCACTGTTGGATCTGGCCTGGCAGGAACCCTCCAGTCCACATCTGTTCTGGAGGGACTGGGGAGTTTGACACCCTTTGTCTAGGCTATGAAAAGCTTATCTATGAGGGTAAGCTCAATTCACGTTTACGTGAACTAATTAAAATATAAGTAATGGCTCTCCATGACAGTCCTGTGAAGCAAAGTTTAGCGAGCTTAATACATTTACTATAACTCCCACCCCCCACCCCCCCACACTTTTTCAAAACACAGATGCCTGTATTCTAGGTATTCTAGGTTTACTATTAATCCAACTTTAGGAAGGAGAGAAATAATAAATACAATTCCTAATTAATAACTAAAATAACTCATTTAGGCATAAATATAGCAGCTGTAAAGTCTGGTATTTTGTTTCCTTACATCACTTAAAACACATACTGTCTGTGGACATATATTTGTATGCACCCATGCCTTTTGGACTCTCCCATTTTCAGTGACTTGAAGGCTCCCATTTGGAGCCTTCAGATTTTGGAACCTGACCTTCCATTGGTGAAAACCAAACTTTTTAAATTAAAAAATGCATATTTAGGATGTCTGGAAAGAACAGGTTTGAAAGAAAAAAAAATAATATTAAGTTTTTAAAGCTAAATTTAGTTTTCTAGAAATGTAAAGAATAGAAAGAAAATATTTTGTATGCCCCCTCCTCCCTTTTTTTGGTTTGTTTTTAATTTTGGTATAAAAAGTATTCATTTCAAGTGAACCTGGAAGGAAATATATTTTTGATTATACAGTTCAGTCACCAACACCTTAAGCACACATTTTGTGGTGTGTATATACATGTCATTTTAGTGCTATAAACAGTGAGTGTGCATGCATTTACAACATCTGTAGCACCAAAAAATGGCAGATCTGCCACAAAAGTGTTCCTTTTTTCAAACAAGAACTTCTCTGTAGTACTACGTTTTATAGTACTACTTGTAACGTGTGGGCAGTTACTAAAACAGGAGAAGCAATTTGCCACTTGGTTCTAGTTTTCAGAACTGTCTGAAAATCAGGTTCTTTTTATCATGTATCTGGATAGACACCCAAGATAACATGTCAGTTTTGAAAATCTTGGCCTGGGAAGAGAAATATTTACATCGCAGGATAGTAAAAATAGCAACTTAACTAAAGTTCCTCAAATAAAAGGCTTCAGTGGACGTAGGGACAGTATGGGTGAACTGGTCAAAAATTCCTGATCAAAGTATAACTTATCATATGGCTCAGTAACTTCTCAAATACCACTAGCCTGTGCATGTCTGTGTGTAATTAATTATCTGTATATTGATAGGAAGCATATAGGAACAAGCAGATTTTGGAGGTATTGATTTTTAAATGCTGCCTCACTCTGTGATTCTTCCTGGTTCTTCTTTAGTTCATTGAGAGGGTGTCTTGGGATAATCGATAACTTCAACTGTGTTGGAATATTGGACTCTTTCTAGCAAAAAACAAATTTTCTTGATTGTAGATGTTGTCTGCATGTGATTTAGACAGTGTAACTATTCTACCAGATGGCACATAACCTAGAATGTTTTAAAGTCATGCAAGCAAGGTTTCTTTTTTCCCTTGAATCCTGTGAAGTTGGGGGTTATCTAGAATGTGTTACATTTGATTGCATAGTTGGCTTTGATGCATGTGTAGAGAGAAAGCAAAATAAACATTTAGTGAACTAATTAAGTCAACAGTGAGATAACATTCCTTGCTAAAAACAGGTATTGCTCTCTCTCAGATTATTTTAGTTAGTACAGTATCTGTAGTTACTAAAAGTATGCAGTGGGCATGTCTACACATATGTTTTAATGTGCAGTACCCTTTTTTACTATGCATTAAAGTATCACATAAAACATATGACTACACTAATGTGCAGTAAAATAGGCTACAGCACATTAAACATCACTTAAAAACCACGTGCATTCGTTACTGTGCATTAAGGCAGCGTAATTAGCATTTCTTTAGTACCTCACATTGGATGTACTAAATTTAATGTGCATTAGAAAAAGTGCCTTAATGCACATATAGACATGCCCAGTGACATAACTCATTCTGACCTTGACAGTCCCCAAACTCCCACCAAAACATAATCCAAACATCTTGCATCTTGACAAATATATAGTATCATAATACTTTGCATTTGTATAGCACCTCCCCTTCAGTGATCTTACAACTCTGTACTGTATAAGCAAAAATAACAGTCCCATGGCAGCCATGTAAGGTGTGGATAAACTGCTAATATTATCTCCAATATGGAGGTGAAGATTGCATAAAGGTGACATAATTGCAGTCATGCAAGATTAGATTACAAATCTACAGTCTGCTGTAAATTCAGTGTGGAAGGTTCAGGGCGTTCAAGCCAGTCACAATTCCATTACTACTCCCCAACTATTTGACTATGGAGCAAATCAATTCACTCCTTTTGTAGAGCAGTTCATTGCTTAGCTGTGTGCCATGTCAGCTGCCGGTCTGATGGAGCCAGGATTCTTCCCATTTCCTGCCTGGTTTCTTGCAAGTGGGAATATTTGAGCATATGCACATGTTCACATGTTCGTGGGACCCAATCTACAATCACTTTAATTTAAGCCATATGATTGTAGATCATGTCCCTGCTTGTGCACATGTTCACCAGTGCTGGGAGCCATGCAGGAAT
>NW_005842484.1:167623-186208 GCF_000455745.1 Alligator sinensis
GAGTTGGGGGAAGGGTGGGCAGGATTGCGATGGGGGTCTAGCAGGTCCATGGCCGGGGGGGGAGTTGGTGGGCCCACAGTGAGGGAGTTTTGTCTGTCTAGGGGTGGAGTAGGGACACAGAGGACTAAAAATAGTCCAGTCAGAGTGAGGAAGGTAGGAAAAGCAAAGCCCTGGGGCTGGGGTGAGTAATTAGGCTTTTCTAGATGTGTTAACCTGATCTATGAAGTGCACCACCTTAGGTGAACTAAGTTAGACTGAGCTAGCTATTTTTTGCCTGATCTAAACTCCCCAAAACTATTTACAGTTTTGCACTTACCATGATCCTAGTTAGGTCAATATAAGTATAAAATCTGCATGTACCCTTTACCTTTTCTCTCTTCCCTCTGCCTTGTCATAACCTGAGCAGCATCAAGCTGAAAGACGAGAAAGGCCTTATTTCCCTATTATGCAACATTGCTGGCTAGACACTTGCATCCTTTATGTTTCAGTGACAGACTAAAACCAGATCTCTCAGTTATCAGGCCTGCATTTTAACCAGAAGAGTCTTTTATTTTATTGCTGTAAAATCTAGACAAGAGCTACATTTCCACATATCAGTACAATTCTGTCATTATTTGCAAATTCTCTGGCTGCTGCTGTGCACATAACACAAACAATCCAAAGCCCAAATCAATGATCTAATAACTTTTTATTTTCTATCCAGACTGCTATTCTGCTGCTAATGTCACTATAGGAATCTATTTATGCCAAACACATGGCTCTCCCTCAGGGCTGTGTTTCTAGATTCTCAAACCAAGGGAATGATTATGATCAGCACTAGTGCATAAATTTCTTATGATGAACAGGAGGTACTACATGACAGTAGTTGTAAATTCCATTATTTACCTAAGTATCATCTACAGAGATTTTTGAAAACATTTTCTTACATTTAGTCAGTAGCTTATAATTATGTGAAACTGGTATCTGAGCTCCTGCTGCATAAGACCATTAGTTCAGGGAGAAAGGCAGAAAATGTGGCTGTTTCTTCTTTCTCAGTACCCCTTCATTAGCTCATACTCTGCCAATGTACCAGGTGCATTTAAACTAGAACACCATCACACAACCACATCTTCACACAGTGGCATGGCAGTAGGGGGTGCTCCTGCACTGAGCCACCCACCTCACTGAGCCCGAATACCTTTCAGGTTCCAAGTGCTTCCTAGGGTGCGCAGAGTCAGAATCAAGCCCATCCCTGGGTGGTGGCAGTGTTATCCCCAGGCTAGCGGGTGTGCTCCAGGAAGGGGGTCAGCCAGACATGAGGCACCCCCAGGGAGGCACTCGGAGCCTGGAAGGTGGTCAGGCACAGTGAGGTGGGTGGTTCAATGCAGGAGCGCTCCCTACTAGCCCACCACACGTGGTGATAGCAGTGAGATCCGACAACCTGCTGTACTGAAGGCATAATTTGGGGATGGGAATAGAGTCACTAAAAACCCTTGAGAAAACAATTTCTAATTTGGCATTGGGTCAACTGGACAGTGTAGATAGCTAGGATGGCTGACGAGTATGACTACCTGACAGCGGCTGACTTGAGAGAGCTGATGAAGGAGAGAGGCCTTCCAGTGAGGAAGGAACAAAAGAGAGAAGACCTGAGTAAGACCCTGTGTGATAATGACCAGGCCACAAGATCACCTCTGTGTGTCCTTCCAGAACCCATGGGGGACACTAAGGGGACACCCTCTGAGTGGGACTTCCAGAAATTCCAGGTGCAGCTAGAAGCCAAGGAGTGAGAGCGCAAGTTCAAGCATGAGCTAGAGGTGAAAAGAATGGAGCTGGAGGCCCAGCACCAGCGTGAGGTGCTGGAGGCCAGAGAAGCCCAGCACAAGCCTGAAGCTAGAGAGGCCCAGCTCCAATGCGAGCATGAGCACCCCAATCTTCTCTCGCTACAAAGATGTGGATGATCCAGGAGTGCTCCTAAGTATCTTCGAAAACCAAGTGCGTCGATGGAAGTTGCCAAAGGAAGAGTTCATGAAACACATGGCTGCTCTGGTAGAGGGAGACATGTCTGTAGTCCTGAACAGCCTGCCCTCAGAATCAGCAGATAACTATGATGCCTTTAAAAATGCTGTGTGTTCAAGGTTCAGGTTAGGACCAGATTATTTCTGTAAAAAATTCCGGAATACCATCCCACAACTGGGGAAGACAATGGTCAATTTTGCGGCCCAGGTGTGGAACTCACTCCTTAAATGGGCAGACAGAGCCAAGGCTGACAATAGAGAGAAGGTGCTAAACCTCATAGCACTGGACCAATTTTATCACCGCTGTCCAAGGGAGATTAAAACCCTAGTCAAAGACTAGGCACCTCCAAAACCATCCAAGAGGCTGATGAAATTGCAGACCAGCTGTTGCTAAATCATGAGGGGCTGGATAAGAAGCCTCCCTACTTTGGGGAGGAACAGAAAGGGTTCCAAAAAGGGGGGAAAGGGAGGGCCAGGCCCAAAAGGGGAAAGAGGGCCACCTCCTGCTGAGTGCAAGGTGGCCCCAGATTTGGACAAATCACCTCTGCCACCATGTGTGGTGGGCCAGTAGGGGGCGCTCCTGCATTGAGCCACCCACCTCACTGTGACCACCTTCCAGGCTGTGAGTGCCTCCTTGGGGACACCTCACATCTGGCCAACCCCCTTCCTGGAGCACGCCTGCTAGCCTGGGGGTAACACTGCCACCACCCAGGGATGGGCTTGATTCTGGCTCTGTGCACCCTCGGAAATACAGGCCTAGTAGCCCTCGAGGGTACTTGATTCACTTCAAGAACTTGGGATGCTTCCCTCAGTCAGAAGCACAAGTAGTGGTCTCCTTTAGTCCAGCTCCAGCACCCCATAACCACTGAGAAATGTGTGCCCCTTGTCATTTGGAGGTTAGTGAATACTAACAGCTTCTGTTTCATCCTCATTGCCAACCAGTTCAGCTGGTAATTGTACATGAGGGTAGGTCATTAGTTAGGGTTCAGCTGGTAATTGTACATGGTCTAAGTGTGGGTGTGCCACCAGTTCTGACATCCTCTGTATTATGCAGAGCATAATGTCCCTTCCCTTCTTGTGAATCTCAGGGGCTGGGGGCAATCTATATTGATTGCCATCCCCATGCCTTGACACTTCTCTGAGCCATTTGCCACACCCAGAGTAAGCCATATATCACCCTCAAGGCAGGATCCATGAACCACCCCCAGAGTGAGTCACCTCCAAGCTGTGAGTCACATCCAATCCAAGACCTGAGTCACTTCCAAGCTATGCACAACTCCCAGAGTGAGTCACCCCTGGGCCATGAACTACCCTCAGAGCCCCAAGTAACCCTACCTGTCACACTGTCCTGCAGAGTTGCTGAAACTTAACAGCAGCTGGTGCTTAATTGTCTGTGTCCACAAACTCTCTGAGCCATTCACCATGCCCAGAGTAAGTCCTAAGTGCAGTGGAGAGGGACAGTGTGGTCCACCTTGAAGATCCTTGACAGCTCCTTGCAGTAGGGTTCCATGTTCCTTGTGGCACCTGAGACTTGTTGGTGCCCCAAACATACTGTAACTTCACGTGTTTGGTTTTAGTGTAGATCTCCTGCCAGTCCTGTTGGTGGCAGGCCTCTGATAACCTTGAGGTTTTTCAATGGGTACTCAGGATGATGATGTGGGCCGCTGTCACACACCCCTAGTGTGGGTGTCACCTGGTACTGCCCCACTAGGCAGTGGAGTTCAGGTGGGTGGATAGACAAGCCCTTGGACCAGGAGTTAGGGGAAGGGGCTGGGGACTAGTAGCGGAGCATCCTGGGATGATGTAGGACAGCAAATTACTCATTATCTCTATGGAGCAGGCCAACAGCAGCTGAATGTGTGTTGCGTAATACAATCTGCAGATACTTCTCGTGCAGAAAGTCATGTTTGCTATGATATAAGTGCATGTAGTGCACATTTTACTGTGTGAACATACAGATGCTTGTGTTTTAACACATACTAAGTATATTTAACATGTGCTCAGTGTCCTGTGCAACATGGCCCTTCATCGGGTCCTCTGGGAATTCCTCCCCCCTCCAATTTTACAGTTCTACCCACTGTTCTTAACAGTTCCTGTGCTTGATTCTATCCTCAGGCCTAATGAAGAATGCCTTCTATTTGAAAGTTTGTCTAACTTTATCCCAACCTTGTAGTTAGTCTAATAAAAGGTGTCACCCCAAAAAATCCTTACCTTTTTTATTTAATATACTTCCTGTTTTGGAATGCAAAGCCTTTTAACTTCATTGGGCAACAGATCAAATCTTTGTGCTGGCAGTCTCATATCCATTTATTAACTTATTAAAAGGTTTTCTACTTTTTCTTTCTTCTGTTATCACTGAAGAAACAAAAGAAGAAAAAGGTGGACTGAGTTCTGGCACATGCATCATCAAGAATATTTACCCCTGATTCAGGAGCTGGAAAAACTGGCTTGTTCAGATCTCAGATTGATTTTGCAGCATAAGTTATTAGAAAAAAAAATCATCTTCTTTCTTGTGAACCTATCGACTTAATCTGGAAATTATGGAAAGAAAATAAACACAGAACTCCATGCCACTATTGCTACAAGGTTACTTTTCAGAATATTACTGCACTGTAAATTGGCAGATCTAAAGGCTTTTTTTGAAAATGATTCAGCTGTTTTACTGCTTTATTTTTCTGTCCATCTGCAAACATCCAAAGCTACCAAAAGCCATAGCAAAACTAGTCTTTGTTATAATTGCATCTTAAGAGGTTTTTGCTCTAGAATTGCTATGACAAAGGGCTGGTAAGAAGTGACTTTGGGAACAGTAATTCAGCATAAAAACCACATTAAAATGTCTATCCTAACATTGGCAGGAGGTCTACAATTCTACTTCATGGCGACTTTTGAGGTTTCAAAATTTCTTTTCTTTTTTCATTGGAATGAAAGTAGAACCTTTCATAGTTTTTTTGTGTGTTTGTTTGTTTTTTCCCAGAAACAGACATATGTACAAAAAAAGTTTTGTGATTAAAACCTGGACTTTTTGATGTGGGAAGAGATGCGTGTATGACTAATGTTTAGTGGTTAGGGCCTTGATCAAATTATGTGTGCTCTATCTATGCCTGTTTCCAAGCAGGCTTTTCAAATCAGATCACATTGAATTAGGTAGCTCAGAGATTTGTACGTGGGCTTCTTCCACCTCAAGCTAACCCAGTGGGAACCACCTTTTTTTGTAAGTGTGCCACAAATCAGCCCTGTACCTGCTCTGCATGTCACTCAGGGCATTTTTACATGTGCTTCGGGTGGGGGGAGAGGGCTTTAATTAGAGCTTCAAAATGGTGGTGGGGGTGATTTATCTAAAGCTCGTTGGATGAGCTTTAGTTAAAGCACCCCCACTGCCATTTTGAAGCATGGGGACGCTGATACACGAGATGTGGAGCTTGGCTGGAGCGTGGTAATTACCATGCTCCAACAGACTCAATCAAGTCTGTTCTGATGTGCTTTAATTACAGCACATCAGAGCAGCCTCCAGACTCGTGTGCGGTCACCGTCTGATCCCTTTCCCTTAGTTGATCTGCTTCTCAACTTTCTACTCTCTGGCCTGTGCTCCATGATCAAGCTCCTGCTCCGTTTTCTGTTTTCTGCCCTGTGCTCCCTGCCCAATCTAATGCTCTGCTTTCTGCTTCCTGACCTATATTCCACTGTACTGCCTGTCCCCTCTCCTTTCTGTGTGTGCCACACACATAAGCTGCCCATACTACTTGTTGCACCTGCGCCACAGGTTGGACACTCCTGCTCCAACCAGTGCACAGTGGATTGTGAATGTTCTTTGTGATCTGCTTAAATAGAACAAACAAAAACAAATCTGATTGAAACTATCACATTTTGACCATGTCTACATGGTAAACTTAATGGCTCCAACAGGCTGCTTTTGGAACTGGAAGCAATGTGGCTGCAGGTGCCCTGCACAATATTAAGTTGAATTTGTAGTGTGGGTAAAATGGTTTCTACATTAGTCAGCTACGGTAACACACTAAAATGGCTGCCTTGAGCAAAACGACTTATTTAAATTAAGAGGCATTTCTTTAAAATCAGTATCTTTAGTTCTTCCTAAGCAGTGGCAGGCATTGAGCAGATATTATATATAAAAATGGTTGTTCATGTTACACTGCTGTTTTCCCTGCATAGCTGTATCGGCTAGAGGAGTATGGAAAAAACTGTATCTCCCTGCTGTTAATGTGTCAACAAAATCCCTGGTGGAGATTCAGCTATGTTGACAGAAGAGTGCTTTTACTGGCTTAATTTATTTTGTTTAGGGTGGTGGCATAGCAGTCTTGGCATAGATTGGGTTTCCAGTGAGTACTCTGCTGGCATAGCTATAGTATCAGGCATTCTGCAGTGAACATAAGCCCTGATTCACCATAAAGTTAGTCTGGTGCAGGGCAGTGGTAACTCCCTTGAAGGCAGTGGAATTGCACTGTAGTACTGTAAGCTGATTCAACTGGGAAAAATCAGGCCCTAGCCTTATGTGTGTGGTCTGGCCAGAATCTCTGTTGGCGCAAACTCCTATAGAAGTCTATGGAGCTACACCAGCAGAAATTTTGACCCAAAGCCCTTAAAGTCTTCAAGGAAAAAGGAAAACTTCTGATAACATGTTCTCAGGCTTTGTTTCCATTGTGTCTTTTCCTTTGTCAGTCTGCCTAATGCTTAGGCCTTGGCTAAGGCTCCTGAGAGAAACCCTCTTTCTCAGAACAAGATCACTGTGCAATCCTCTCACTGGGAATGTTATCATCTGATGTCAGCAACTCTTGTGGTCCCAACTCTAGGTGTAATTCATATTTTCCGGAGACTTGGGTGGCAGGATTTTCTGTGGTTAGTTCTTTTATTTTCATCTTTAAATGCTTATTCTTCATTGTGAGCCTCATGGGCAGTGGGCTCTCCAGCCAGTGTGGCTAAATACGGAGGGGGGGCTTTTCCACCAGTGTAGCTTTTACAATAGATGGCTATTATTCAAAATAAGGAAGGCAGTTTTATAAGGCCTGCGAGTGTACATTTCCCAGTCTGCTGCTTCTTAAATTACCAAGAATGCAAAAATAACCAATAGTTTGACCTCTTAAATCACAAATTGGATAGGATTACCATTAAAGTACATTGTAAATGTGTTTCCCATTATTTAGCTCATTTAGCATGTTCAGCAGTGAGCATTTGGATGTTTCATGTATTTTTACTTCTTTTTTTTTACAGAAGGCATTGGATAATTTTCCAAGCCATGGGGCTACTTAACACTAGAGTACAACTGGCATCACACTGATAGGTTATCACAAAGCACTTGGATTCAAAACAAGACAGAGAGAAGAGCTAACAGGCTCAAACCATTTTGTTTTTATTGAGCTTTTGGTGATAAACCCCCTAAAATGTTTATATATAAAGGATAGGTATATCAAAATGATGATACTCATCTTCTGTGTTTATTGACTGGAGATGAATGGCATAAGCAGGAACAATTGCTTCATGAGTTGAAAAAAGGTCCAAATTAAGACACAGCATTCAAATTTGTATCAAAGATCACTTCTTAATCAGAAGAAGGAATTTTTCCTGTAAACTTTACAGGGAATCAGATTTGAAAAGTGCTCACCATTAGTTTAATTCTGCTCCTAATAGACTTGATGGCAAAGCTGAATCTTTTCTTTTTTTTAAAGAAAAACCTCTATCCTAACCGTATGACCATGTATGTATGGTTTGATGCATCCTACAAGGTTCCCGTTCATCTTCTCTGTGCTTGATCTCTACTTTCCCCTTTGCTTAAGGCCTTTCATTTTTAACTTCTCAGTAATTTAGGACTCTGAGCAAGAGTTAGGGATCCAGAGGTTGATTCTTCCATACAGAATGAATGAAAAAGGTGATCCTCTGCTTTTACCTTGGAATGGTTTGAAAAGATTTGCATTATTTTTATTTGCATGAGTTTTTGTTCTGTTGATTCTATGGGTTTTATAGTATTTCTAACTATGTATTTAATAGGCTATTGAAGGAACAGAAGAGAGGATAACTGAGAAAAAAAGAAAGAGTCTCAAATGCTGCATTAAAAGAGAATTCATGTCCTTCATGTACATTCAAAGCAAATTTGCACAAGAAGAGATGCTGTACCTGGGCCAGGAGTGAAAATTAAGGATACTGTATTTGATAACTCATGGGGGTTCCAACAATCTATTAATTGTAATATCTTTGGCTTACTCTGTACACCCCTAAATGATATATGCAGCCAGTCGATATGTGCAGTTTACCAGTTAAGGTCCTGTAAATGCTTCCACCCTTGCTTATATTACTAATGCTTACTCCCAATAAAATGAATGGAATTACTTATGCTTAAAGTTAAGCATGTGCTTAAAAGACCATGCTGTTGCCATTTCTGTGGCCCAGAGACAACCTTTTTCCTACAACCCATATTTTATTAGGATTGCTATTGTGGTACTTATTTGTGAGCGGTAGCATAACTCAGGGGGCAATCAAGGCACCAGAGCACACCAGCTATTGAGAGGGCACCACAATGCTCCCTAGGAGACTTTGCTATGGCATGGGTAGCTCTGCATGGCCTGGCCACAGGAGCTGAGCAGGTGCAGGACCTTCATCCAACAGTGTACTTGGAGAGCAGGGGACAAGTGGAATAGTGCTCCCCTAGGAAGGGGCAGCCCTGTTCCCTATAGCTCATTTTGGGGTGGGGAGAATGAATGGGGTACCAGGGCAGCTCCCAGGGAGCCTGTGCCATGTGGTGTTTGCTGCCTGAGGCAGCACTGCTGCAAGTAGCAGTAGCAGCTGCAGGGAAGACTTCACTCCCTCTCTCTCCTCTCTTCGCGCCCCTACCCCCTCCAGTGACCAGCATATTCCCCCTACCCTTCCTGCCCTGGATGCTGAAGGAACTCTCTATGCCTCTGTGAGATGTTTAGTGTCCAAGGAGTCCCTCTACCCAGCCTCTCTCCTTCCCATCTGATCACTTGTAAGAAGTGATTTCATGACTACAGTTCCCCTGTGGTTTAGGTTTCCACAGGTATGGAAAGAGTTAAAGGTTTTCACAATAGGTGTGTATTATATTTATCCCCCGCTCAACCCCACCCCATACAGTTGCTATTGCTGTAAGCTAGAGAGGCCAGAGTGCAAAAGTGTTTCAGGTGACATGAGACTCTCTTAGCCAAGTGCCCTGAATTTGGTAAATCCAGGGTGTAGGACTGTGTTTATGCTTAAGTCCTGATTTCAAAGGATGAGAATAGTTTCCCTTTATTTTTCATCTAAGGGGGATATAAGGTGGCCTAGAGTCAGCCAAAGGAAATGAAAGAGGGATGAGATAGTCAATTAGAAATGCAGGTGGTTTTAGTGTTTATGTGGTGAAAAAACTTTTGCCTTTGATTTCTTGAAGGGAAGCCTGCAGTACAAGAGTCCTCCTTTTTATTTCAGTGCATACAAAAGTAAAACGTGTTTCATTAAAATAAGATCCCAAATGTGTTTCATTAAAATAAGATTTTGAAAAAATACTTAGATGATGACTAGATTGTAGAAGATGGTTTAATGAAAAGTGCATAGCACTCGGTGAACAGATAAAATGTCATCTGTGATTCTTTGGATGTATTGCTTGTAATATACAACACAATTCTCTCTTTAAAGTCTTATCTAAAGAATATAGACTAATATTTTTATCAGTAACAGAACATTGCTCTAAACCAACTTTGTCAGTTGAATGAAAGGCATAACCAGAAATAGATCACTTTAAGCTATGCAGCTGCTTTTATTCGGAAAATATGGCAAAATTCAAACAATGAATGGCTGAGTTTCTAACTTTTTAAAGTTAATATATGTATACAAACTGTACTACAAACTTTAATTTTAAACTTTAATGTTTAAAATTCCATTTTAAGAGACTTCCAGAGAACTCCAAAAGCTACTGACATCTCATGGGAAAACTGAAATCACTATAGGCCAGATTCTGATAACTTTATGGTAGCTTAACTACAACCACTGAAGTCATTGAGCCTGATGAGTACCTCTGAACTTTTCACTAGTTTTTTCCTAGGAACAGCTTTGTATGTTTTGAAAAAGTATTTTATCTAACCAAGGGCATAGAGTAGGTTGTTTAGGCTGGGGGAGATCGCTTGTTGCTTAGTTGCTTAACTGCTGGCCTCGCTAGAAGGAAAAGCTGTATCAACAAGGTCCCGGAGAAGGTTGGAAGAGGGGTTACTTGGGGGTGGAGTTGGAAAAGGGGGGTTACTTGCTGGGCTTGCTACACATTTCATCACATCAGCAAGTTTAGCCTGTTATGTAGCTATATAAGGCTGATGCCCACTGGGGTGGGGGTGCTTGCTTTGCGAATGATTGCCAAGCACCACTTTCTGCGCAGAAATAAAGATTAAGTTGGATCCTTCACCCCTGTGTGTTTATTGGCACAAGCGCACCGGGCACGAACTCACTGTCCTTTGGGGACAACAAGCCTACATCAAATATTAATTCTGAAATATTATTGAAACACATAAATCTGGGATACCTGCATAAGTTAGATTGGCATGCATGCCCCTCATTCAATGCAAGTCTCTCACTTTAATGGCAAATCAATTAATTACACATCCTAGTATCTAAACGTCCACATGACCAATAGCCTGGCGCTGGACAAAGAACACTGGAGATACTGTGCTGCATCTTTGGTTCTTGGGCTCATGATACCACAATAACACTGCTAAGCTTCCTCATGTATTGGTCATAGCTCATATGGTAACTCATAACAATAGTGAAAGAGGAGGAATTAAGATATGATGGAAACAATGCATTATTTTTAAAGAAATATTTCAAAGAAGTGAAACTCTAGTAAAAAAGGAGAAAAAAGTTACAAGCTATACTAAACAATAGATGTATAAAGTGACATCTTATACTTATAACACATGTTAATTTAATGGTGTGATGGTTTCTGATCCCCAGCCCCAACATTTGTGCCTCCTATTATGTCACACATGCATGTCAGAAAGTGCTATTTTGGGATTGGGGATTAAATCCCAAAAGCACCATTACTAATTGCCAGTACAAGCTCCTTCTGCACTGGCAAATTGAACGCTGGGTGTCCAAATGTGGGACTGACTAGCTTCTGACTCTTGGTCCCAACCCCAGACAGGCCCAGGTCCTGTTCAAGATCCAGGGCTGTCAGGGGCCTGGGGCCAATAATCAACTGATTGTTGTCTCCAGCCCTGGACAGTCCCAGGTTCTGGTTCACCTGGGGACTGCCAGGGCAGGCAGTCAGCTGATTTTTGGCCTCAAATAGCTCTGGGGCTAACAATTTGCTGACTATCAAAATGCAGTGGCAGGCAGCACTGGCCAGGCTGTTAGATACAGGGGAAACAGACTCCCAGCAGGAGGAGCTTCCCCCACCAGGGACTTTAAAACCTATGCTGGGCAGCTGTGGGTGGGTGGTCCAGTCTGGGGGAGCAAAAGCTAGGGAAGCCTGGCCTTCTAGAACAGCCTAGCACAAAGTTTAAAATCCCTGGTAGGAGCTCTGCTCCCTGCACTGGGCAGCCCAACCAGAGCTCCCCAGTGTGGGTTTTAAGATCCCAACAGGGGAATTCCTTTAGCTCCAGTCCTCAAACCTCCAGCCAGGGCAACAATCAGTTGATTATCAGTCTCTGCCCTGGGACTGTGCTGGAGCTGGTTGGAGACTCTGGTGAGGTCCCAGGGCTGAAATAGACAATCAGTTGATTGTCCCAGGACCACACCAGAGCCAGCTGGAGACTCCATTGTGGTCCCAGGGCTGAAACCAAAAATTAGCTGATTGGTGGTCTCATTCCTGGGACCATGCTGGAGCCAGTGGGAGACTCCAACTGATTGTCAGACATAGCCCCAGGCCCACACAGGCACTGTTTGACTCTGATGCAGTCTCGGGGTTGGGGGACCTCACTGGGGAGCTGTCCACCAAGCACCACCAGACTGCTGGCATCAGGATGCATAATGGGGACCCTGATATGTGATGGAGACAGCCACAAAATTATTACACATATTTTGTGGAAAAATTGTGGTTGGTTTTGTGTTTTGTCATGCCATTAATTGTCCAAACATAGGCTGGGTTACTATTTTAAAAGTGATTAACAGATTAATCATGTCTTAACTGTAATGTCTGCCAGGGGCCTTGGATTCATGCAAAGCTGCTATGTCTTCTCTGTTGTTGGCCTATTTGGACCAGATGATCATCTCTTAAACTGAAGGGTCATTGATCCTCTAGACTGAGTCCAAACTGACAAGCCTTGTTTGTTTGGGGGGCACTGGACAGAAAAGAAGGAAAAGAAACACTTTCACTTCACTCAAGGCCCAGTTTAAAATCATATTACTATTGCTTTCAATGAGAATTGGGCTCCCATCAGCCTTTGGTACTTTTGAAAATCCCACAAGGTGCCTAACTGCAGCTGCAACTTTGAAAATTAACCAAGACTGTGTATGGTGACCAACTGTGTTCCATAGCACAACACTGATGAAATCTATTGAAAACCGAAAATGCTGGAGAAGCTTCAGTTGCATGTAAAACCAGAAGATCGTAATAAAAAGAATGTGCAAATGAATAAGTTCAATTGTCTTTGTCAGCCATTGTTTATATTAAGTTCAGCCCAAGTCTCAGTTTCAGAATGTTTTTTTCATTTAGAACATGTTGCCTCCTGATTATTTTGCCACAGAATTTTGCGTTGGGTGCAAACTAGAATCACAGGGGGAAAGCTGAAAATAAGTCAAGTTCAGGTAGAGAGGGTTTTTTTTGTTTGTTTTTTGCTTTTTACAAAGGAGAGGACAGGAGGCTTTTTTTGCTCCCAGGAGGTAGATAAGACTGAGGATGACAACTAAAGAGAAAAGCCAGTTCTTTTTTTACTCCCCTTTGTAAGAACACTTACTGGCATACTCCTGTTTGATAGGAATTTTTCCATGGCCCAGTTTATATTTAATGGCACAATTTTTAATTCGTGCTTTCTGAAGGTATTTTGAAGGAACACTGACATTGCTCTTGTGACAAGCCTCATAGTTACAGATCAACCATCCAAACACATTTTAATGGCTATTTTTCTCTCCTCTGTATGATCATTCTCAGTAGAGAAAGGAGCCTGTGCTTCTTTCAACGTATTGAAGATGGGCATCAGATCGCTACTGTGCGTAGTACACATGGTATGAGTAAGTCTGAGTTATAGTCACAGCTCTGCTACTGACTTCCTCTGAGTTCTGTGCAAATCAACCACCAGCTTGTATTTATCATAGAAGGCAGAAAAAACATGCCTTTTCTGCTGCTCAAAGCATCATTCGCAGAGGCATATCAAATTTCTTCATTAGCATACCTGTCTATACGTATTTGCACATCATACAGAGAAACAAGGCACGTTATGCAGCTGTATCCGCACAAGACAAGTTTCTGTCTTGCAAGAGTCCTAGAAAGACGATTTCAGGCAACAGAAAATCAAACTTGCCAACGGAAGTATAAGATATATTATTAACAGAGCAACAAAATGGATATCACAAAGCCTCTGTTCTTTCTGTTTTTGACCAAATATGTGTGTGCATTAAAAAAGAATGTATTTGGACAACTATATTGCAAAAAGTGGTGGGAGTAGGAGTGGAGTTATAACTAAAAGGAGGTTGAAATTAAAACAGGAAGGGGCAAAACCAGTGAAATTGCTATGGACACAAAGACCAAAGGATAAATGCAATCCAAAGGGTGATAGTGATTGTTGAGAAAGAGGTAAGGAGATCAGATTGAGGATGATACAGTGGTTTTGCAAACTCCCTTTGAAGCCTGAATAGATGGACTCTGATAATGCACCTCATTTTAAAGCTTCCTTCTATGAAATTCCAAGAGTGCGTTGGCAGCAGATAACCCAACCTCTGTGCTTTTGAAGGTATGGAGGTCTAGACTGGCATAGAAGTATAGTTTGTATCTTAATGTTTCAACGAGAGTGAGTCTAGCCAAATGCTTGTCAATATTAATACAGGCTGTCTTGCTGAATATTATGGGTAAGAGTTAATGATGGGTGTTCATTTGCTTTAAGGAATTTATTGTATTTTCCTTTTTTTAAAAACTACTCAACAATTCCCTTTATAGCCAAACAGCACATTAATGCATAGAGTAACAGTGTAATCAAATCCTTCTATGAGACAGAGGAAAGCAATGCTTCTTTTTTCTCGGAATTTAGCAGCATCTAGTAATCACACTGATATATGCTAGGCTCAAGCTTTCTCCCAGAGAGAGAAAACAGGGGAATAATAGCACATGCTAGGTTGGGTATCGGTCTCTTGTGATAATAAAAACAACATTGAAGGTTTCAAGTGGGGATGGTTTAAATACAGAAAGCGTTCAAAGATCTGGTTGAAGATTAGTCTTAAACCTCACATGGGGGAAAGGGAGGTGAAGTCTTTTCCATAAATCATCCACATACTTAATTTGATATCAAACATGAACCTTAACATGTGTCATATAATCTAGTTTAATACACCTGGGTCTTATTAAAATGGTGTGAGCCAAAGACTGCAATGATTTAGACAAGCTTCAACGAGGCAGAAAATGTATTTTAGGTTATAATGGTCTCAATAAGAAATTATTTCGCTAAAGTGAAAGTTTTACCAGTCTTACTTGTATTCCCCATTATGGGTCAGATCCAGTGCTCATTAGTGTCAGTGAAGAGTCCCATTGATTTCAATTAGCTTTGGATTAAGCCCCAAGCAAATTTGTTGACACCTAAGCAGGACTTAGGTGGTATTTAGGTGCCAAAGAACAAGCCTAATCAGATTTGTTTAGTGGCCAAAAAAGTGTTTAGATGCCTATGATGACCATAAACCCCATTTTGGCCTGAGAAGATCCCTAAGCATGTACACTTAAGCTATTACATACATATCAGAAGGGACTCAGGCCAGTCATTTCAACACCTGACTCCTGTCTGAACTCTGCTGTTGCCCAAGCACCTAAAATCTGGCTAAGCCCTACTTACTTAGGTGATGTCAGAGCTTACTTACTGACCTTGATTCTGAGAGCATATCTGTGGCTTAATATGAAACACAGCCAAAGGAGTCTGTCATGCCCAGGTTTTGCCCAACAGCTTTGTGATTAAGAGTACTTGCCTAGGAAATCAGAGACCCTGACTTTTAGATTCAGGGTGCACATCTACATGTGCAATTAATTCACCTGAATAAACTTCAGTGAAGTTTGTGCTGGGGTTTGTTGCTTCTGGGCATGCCAGTTGAACATGTATGTGGGACCACAGCATGTTGAAGTGGGTTGGAGCAGCCCCAGCTGGCAAGGAACCAGGAGCAAGGAAGGGGTCAGCCTGCCAGCCCAGAGCTGCTCCAACCCAGCTCAACGTGCTGCAGATGTGCTGGCTGGGGCATGAGGATCCTCCAGTGTGGGGCTAGCTGGCAGGCAGCCCCCACACTGAAGTACCTTCATGCCCCAACCAGCCCCTTCAGCATCTACACGTGCATTGTGGTGTAGTAAATAATGCTGCCGTAGGATAGCACATGTGTTTACAAGTACCGCCCTATGGCAACATTTATTAGTTTACTGAGGCCTAAGAGGGCTGCACATGTAGATATGGAGATTTTACTGCAGAGCTAATTCGACAGCTCCGCAGTAAACATCTGATATAGATACACCCAGAGGGAAGAAACTTAGACCTACACCTATTTACAGGGGTGTTCCCTAACCACCAGGATGTTGCCTAGGTTGGGTTGTTGAAGTTGGCCTACTGGACCGTCAAGAGTATTCAAGGCTATCTGTCCTAGAAAAATGCTGTCCATTAGATCATAGTTTTGCACTTTCTCTTTCTTATTCCCTAAACTGTTTATGTACCACCACTACCACTAGACAAGTTTAGAAACAAACAGGAAGTTCTATGCTTTATTCTGAACTTGGTGCTGTTGCTGGGGAGTTCTGTTTCAGATATGCGTCTCCCATTTACCGAGTCTTGGGGGGGCACAAGACAAAAGCCTCTCCCTTGCAACTCAGAGTCAGATGCCTAAGCTCCAGGGAGGACCAGATATTCAGGTACACCTTCTTCCTTGTGTTCCTATTGGCTACATGAAGATTCCTCCCTATGAAGCCACTGAACAATCCAGGCTGCCCTTAAGAGGCACCTAGCATACAGTGTTTACTCTACAGGGAGCCTAGATGCCAAGCCCTGGATCACCTGCTTGGGTTAAGGACTACACTTACATCTTTGTGATGCCTGTGTGGGTGGGCCTCAGAGGTCAATTAGGATCTGGCCCCAAGTACAAAAGTATTCAAGTTTGGAGCATACTGGGAGGTAACATTATATCTCTATGACTGGTACAAGGATAGGGTGGCCATCATAGAGGACATTCCTGTTTTCTGCTACTCTGTCCTCTGTCCTCTATTGATATGAAACCCAACTCCTTTATGTCTGGACATAAAGGCATTCAGTTTCATATCAATAGAGGACAGAGGGCAACCAAATTGTCCTCTATGATGGCTACCCTATACAAGGAGTGTTAGATCTATGCCATACTGCAGGACTCAGCACGTGGGAATTGGGTCTCATTGGCCAAAGTACACCACAGCCCAGGCTGCCCCCTGTGCTTGGGCTGGACGGGGCCAAGGGACCCACCACAGGCCAAATAAAATCCCTTGGTGGGCCGGATCCAGCTCATGGGCCATATTTTTCCCACCCCTGCTTTATGTAATTCCACTGATTTTGGTGGAATTACTTCTGATTTAGAGATCTTTAAACATGACAATATACTGGCCTCCTGTGCCCTCAAAGTTCTTCTTAAAATCAAATGTGCTTAATAAAATGGACAAGCAAATCAGTGGCCATAGAAAACATGCTGATTAGTTAGATGAGAAGACTCAAAATGTCAGGCGAGGGCAAGATGTGTCTGAATAAGAAAATGATAAAAATATTTGTTAAAAGCAGTCAAATAATACAGGACTGTCCAACTTCTAAGCAGTCAGGGTTTTCATGCTCTGCCAGCCACACTGGTGGTGGTCACATGATCCATGTGGGCCATAGGCCCCATGGGCCAGATGTTGCCCAGTCCAACCCCTGCACTATATGCATGAGTGCCTTGGTCTCAGCTCCTTGGTTGCAAACTCCCCTGGCAGTATGGGCTGTGCTGAGCCACCCTGTCCCCTGGGGCAGGTGCAGGAACTGGAAGCTGCAGGAGGGAGGGAGAGCATAGAGCCCCCACATGTTTTTGCAGCTAGAAGGATGGCAGCTGGGTTCAACCCCAGGGGCTGCAAATTAACCCCTCATGGGTTGTATATGGTCTGTAGGCTGCCAGTTGGACAGCCCTGAAATAGTGTAATAATGTCTAAGCTCATTTGAAAATCAAGTGAAAAAAGGAACATCATAACTGCAGGAATTCCAGAAGAGAAAATTGTTAGATTCTGCTACCTTCACTAGGAGTTTGCTGCTGTTTAAACAAAGAAAACAAATATGAACTATTTTATATTTGTTACACGGTCCCTTCAGGAAATCTTATAAAGAAAGAAAGTCACTTCTAGCACCCTAATAGTGTCTTTATCTGGCATATAAGAAAAGATTCCTAAAGGAAGTTACGAAGGCAGACCTCTTCACTTAAAAGCAGGTAAATTTTATTCTTTGATGTAGGCCCAAGAAGCATACAAACTCAGTATAGTCAAACACAGTTTCTGGGTTAAGGCTGTACTAGATTCCTTGCTATTCTTGGCCAAGTGGGTAACTTCCATTTTCTGAGATACCTGATTAATAAAATTCCCTCTGAACTCCTCAACTCTGATGCATGAAACCAGTTTGTGTGTGTAGATCTTGGCATAAATATACTGATTTTAAACTATTTTTTATAAACTTTTTGTCACTTGAACATGCTCTAGAGTTTTCTTTAATCTTCCAGTGACATCAATAAAGATCTTATACTGACATGTTTAGACACATTGGGTGCATTCAGACAAGCGTGCATGTGCAGTTTGCAGCATCATAGACCCATCTGTAGCACCACAGACTGCACACACTACACATGCAGGTATTCGCTGTACTGCTAATTTGTACTGTAGTAGGTTTTTTGACACTGGGAAATTCCAGTGTCAAAAAAATTAATGCCAGAAAAAAGTAGATTGGCACATGTGGTGGCAGCATGCACCAGGGACTCGGAGCGGGGGGCAGCAAACTCACCAGTCGCAGGGCTCAAGTGCCTATATACTAATGCTAGGAGCATGGGGAACAAGCAGGATGAACTAGCGCTCCTGCTTGCACTAAACACCTATGACTTAGTGGGGCTAATGGAAACCTGGTGGGATTCATCCCACGACTGGGCAGTACATATTGAGGGCTATAGATTGTACAGAAAGGACAGGGTGGGGAAGAAAGGGGGAGGGGTTGCGCTCTATGTCAGTGAGCAATATACGTCAACCCTCATCAAGACGGAATCCAAGGATGAGGAGGTAGAACGATTGTGGGTTAGGCTACATGGGGGGCAAGGAGAAAGGAATTTGGTGGTAGGGGTCTGCTACAGACCCCCACATCAAGGGGAAGAAAGAGATGCGGGGCTCCTGAGGCAGCTCTCAGAGACCATAAAAGTTAAAGAGGCGGTAGTCATGGGGGACCTAAACTACCCAGACATCTGCTGGGAG
>NW_005842484.1:188370-195278 GCF_000455745.1 Alligator sinensis
CCCTGGGGGTCTTCAAGAGGAGGTTAGATGAGTATCTAGCTGGAGTCATCTAGACCCAGCACTCTTTCCTGCTTGTGCAGGGGGTCGGACTCGATGATCTATTGAGGTCCCTTCCGACCCTAACATCTATGAATCTATGAATCTGTGAATCCAAAACTGGGAGGAGGCCCCCAGAACCCCAGGTAAGACTGCTGAGGCCAGCCCAGGTGCTGGCCTCAGCCTCCCCTACCACACCCGGATCATTTTTCCCCACACTAACTCCACATACAGGGGCGTGTGCTGGGGCCCTAACCATAAGCAAAGGGAACAGTAACCATAACCATGAGCAAACAGGGTCAGATACTTTACATCAGTAGTGTAATGAGGCCAGATTGGAGCTCTGGGCCCATCTGGCTTCAATCAGAGAACCAGGGCAATTCCTCCCCTGAGGCTGCAGAGCAATGAGTGACACCTGAAGCAAACCTAGCTCAGTTCCCTGGGCCCAACTTTTCCTAGTGGAGCAATCAGAGTAGTCAATCCCCGGAAGCCACAGGCAATAAGTCTTGTCTGCTCCAGCTTTTAAAAGCTAAGCACAGCCTGCAGTACTGTCTAGACAAAAACTCAGGTACTTGCTTCTGACCCTTGTATGCTCCCTTGCTTCACTTACAGGACCTCTGGTTCAGGCTCCTGACAAATCCTGACCCTCACTCATGCTCTTGATTTTGACATAGCCTGACCAGGCCTTGGCTCTGAATTCTGGGTTCTGACTCCTGGGCTAGGGATAGAAGTTACAAATAAATCAGTTTAAGTGATCAGAAAGTGGTTTAAACCTGTAACAGAACAGAAGCTCGGTTCACATAAACGAGTTTCAAAATGGTTGAAACTAGTTTAAGATAAATCTGGTTGAATGTAATATCAGAAAACTGATTTGGGTCAAACCAGTTTATGAAACTTCTGTCCCAGACCCCTTCCTGGTTCAAGTTAAATCACAGTCCCCCAGCATACTTTCCAGCTCTGAGCTATTCTGTCTGCTCCAGGAGAGAAGGGTTCATCGGGGGAGGCAGAGACTGCCCGCTGCAGACAATCCACGGCTGGGGTCTGAAGCCAGGGAGGGGGGTTAAACTCCTGTTCTCCCAAGTGCAGAGCTGCCCTGCCCTGCTCTAAGCTAGCTATGACTGTGGACTACAAATCCCAGAAGCACCTGGAAGCAGGAAGAGGAAGTGATGAGCAACCCTGCAAAGTCCTGCTGTTGTGATTGTGGACTGCAAATCCAAGAGAACTTGGGGAAGCAGGAAGAGGAAGTAAACAGCCCAAGCTAGTTACATGCCAGAGAGCCATGCTCGAGTGTCTCCTGACTTCTGGCCTGAACCATTGCATGCATGTGGCTGCATTGCCTGAATCAAAACTAAATGTCTGTGTAGTTCTTTCTCAGTTTAATCTCTGCAGTTTCGATTAACCTTCAAATACTGAATCAATTAGCCTTGGGTTTTTTGACTGTCTGTACTCAGCCATGATGTCTCCAGACCCTGGCTTTAGCTCCTGATTTTAGTGTCTCCTGACTCTGGCTTTGGGTCTCAATTCCAGTTCCAACTTCTGGCATATCCTGACTCTGGTGTTGGCTCCTGACTCCAGTTTTGATTTCTGGCATTTCTGGATTCCCAGCTCTTAGAACCCCATCCTGGATTTTTCTTGTGTGTCATGTGAACATCTCCAACTACCTGTACCCTGGTCCCTAACAAGTGATCCTCAACCACCTGACCTTGTGGGCCAGATCAGTGGCATGAAGACACTGCAAAGGCTTGGTCTGCAGGTGCTATTCAGCTGCTCACTTGTCTAGCCCTGCATGCCATATTTGGCTGCAGAATGAAATGGCAGGCTGGATCCAGCTTCAGAATGATTCCATGGGCCAGTGTGATATAGTGCACAAGGCCATGTCATCCACCATCCATGAGGTAGCAGGGGAGCGGCAATTAGTGCTGCCACTACTACCCCACTGCCAAATGTTCAGACCTGGGGGGAGCCCCACGGGCCAGATGATATGTCCTTTGAAGCTGAATCTGGCTTGTGGGCTGGAGGTTGAGTACCATTGCTTTATACCATAGAAAGCTCCATTCACTTCAATAGGACTTTTTGCGCTATAGGATCTTGTTGAACTTCAAGGTTACAACACACTGTCCCAGCACACTTTGTTCAAGATTTACATAGAACATTTATGCAAATTTGAAAATAAGAAAGTTCAAAAGCTTTTACTTTGGTTGAACAGTGTAAAAGGCATGGGCCCAGGCTCAGTGCTTTTTTTCACAGAAGCCTCTGAAACTGAAAGGAGAATCAGTCTCATGTCAGAAAGTGAGGAGACTACAATAGGATGCATTAACTAAGTTAGCAATGTTACCCCTTCTGAACTAACAGGTTCTTCAAAAATCCAGAGCTTTAGAAAGAAGTAATTCATCGTTTCATAGTAGCTAGGGTCAGGAGGGACCTGAACAGATCATCTAGCCTGACCCCCTGCCACAGGCAGGACTTGTCTCCATCAGCTTATTACCATGGTTCCTCATCACCCCAGGTGGTGCTGGGTAGAATAGGGATCTTCCTATTTGCTGATGATCTCCCCTGATGAGTTTATAGGCAGCCACCAGGTCCCCCCTCAGTCTCCTCTTGCTGAGGCTGAACAGGTTCAGGTCCCTCAGTCTCTCCTCATAGGGCCTGTCCTGCTGCCCTCTCACCAAATAGGTGGCCTTTCTCTGAACTCTCTCCAGGCTGGCCACATTCTTTTTCAAGTGCGGCATCCAGTACTGGATGCAGTACTCCAACTGCGGTCTGACCAATGTCGCACAGAGTGGGAGTATCACTTCTCTGCACCGCCTTGAGATGCATCTTTGGATGCATGACAAGGTATGGCTGGCCTTGCTGGCTGCAGTCTGGCATTGGCGGCTCATGTTCATCTTGGATTCAATAATGACTCCAAGATCCCTTTCTGCCTCTGTGCTTTCAAGAGGGGAACTCTCCATCCTGTATGTATGCTGTAGATTCCTTCTCCCAAGGTGCAGCACCCTGCACTTATCTATGTGGAACCCCATCCTATTCTCATCGGCCCACTTTTGTAGTCTGTCTAGATCTAGTTGCAGCCTCTCTCTCCCTTCAAGTGTGCCCACCTTGCCCCACATTTTAGTGTCATCAGCAAACTTGCGCAATGTGCTTTCAACCCCCTCGTCCAAGTCGCTGATGAAGATGTTAAACAGTGCGGGCCTGAGGACTGAGTTCTGGGGTACCCCACTGCTCACATCTCGCCAGGTTGAGTATGACCCGTCCACCACTACTCTCTGGGTGTGCCCCATCAACCAGTTTTTTACCCATCCAACTGTGTAGGCATCAATGCCACAGTCGCTTAATTTTTGATGAGAATGGGGTGAGAGACAGCGTCAAAGGCCTTCTTAAAGTCTAGAAAGACTATGTCCATGGCGACACCATCACCCAAGGATTTAGTTACCTGGTCATAAAAGGCAATCAGGTTGGCCAGGCAGGACCTGCCTTTGATGAACCCATGCTAGTTGCCCCTGAGCATGATCTCCCCTGCTGGCCCCCCCCAGGTGTGGTCCTTGATGATTTTCTCCAAGATCTTCCTGAGGACCAAGGTGGGGCTTATGGGCCTATAGTTGATTGGGTTCTCCTTCCTCCCTTTCTTAAAAATGGGGACCACATTAGCTGGTTTCCAATCCCCTGGCACCTGGTCAGATGACCATGACTCCTGCCAGATCCCTCAACACCCTTGGGTGGAGGGCATCTGGACCTGCAGATTTAAAAATGTCCAGCCCTTCCAGAAGATCCCTAACTACATCTGCGCTGACGCAAGGCCTGACAGAGCTATCCCCAAGATTGTCCCTACCTCTGGCAGGAGGGATGCCCAGTCCCTGTTCAAGAAAACAGAGGCAAAGAAACTGTTAAAAATATTGGCTCTCTCATCTGGCGTAGCCACAAGGTTACCATTTGAGTCCTGCAGGGGCCCTACATTGCCTAGTGCTCTCTTCTTGCTTCCGATGTACTAGAAAAAAGACTTTTTGTTGTCCTTAATCCTGGATGCTAGCCTGAGTTCCATCTCTGCCTTTGCCTTCCTAATAGCCCTCCTACACTCACGGGCTGAGGAGGAGTACTCCTCCTTGGTGATAGCTCCTCCCTTCCACTGGTTGTACACCTCCCTTTTAGTCCTTAGGCATTCTTGAATGCCCTTGCTGAGCCATGGGGGTTTCTGAGCACTCTTACCCACCTTGCTTCTCTCAGGGACCGTTACCCTTTGGGCCTGGAGGATCGCCCCCTTAAGGTACGACCATCCCTCATGGACTCCCATCTCCTCTACCTTCTGGGCCCTCAGTGCCTCCTCCACTAATCTCTGAAGCTCACTGAAGTTGGCCCTTCTGAAGTCAAGGGCTTTAGTCTTGCTATAAGCCCTTGACACCCTGCACTGAATAGTGCATTCCAGCAGGTGATGATCGCTATTGTTCATGCGGTCAAGGACCTACAGTCCCCTCACCAGGTCATCCCCAGTGGCCAGGACCAGGTCCAGCAAGGTGTTACCCCTAGTGGGGCTGTGCACCTCCTAGATAAGGTGAAGGTCCTGTAATACAGCCAGGAACCTATGCGAGCGGTCAGACCTGGCTGTCTGCTCCTCCCAGCAAATGTCTGGGTAGTTTAGGTCACCCATGACAAGGACATCCCTTGACCTAACCGCTTCCATAAGCTCCCGGTTCAGCTGTTCCCTCTGGTTGGGTGGTCTGTAGTAGACACCCACTGTAAGGTCCCTTTCACTGTGCCCCCCTTGTAGTTTGACCCACAGTGTCTCCGCCTGACCCTCCTCTAACCTGAAGCTAATCCTTGATGATGTGAGTTGCTCTTTGACATAGAGTGCAATGCCCCCCCCCCCCCCGCTGTATCCCCGAATGCCCACTGCCCAGTCGTGGGTAGGGTCCCACCAGGTTTCTGTGAGCCCTACTAAGTCTGGATTCTTACTCGCAATCAGGAGGCACAGTTCCTCCTGCTTGCTCCCCATACTACAAGCATTGGTGTAGAGGCACTTGAGGCCTCCTGAGGGTGCATGTGCCACCCCACTACTCCCAGGACTGTTGTGGCCCCCTACTCCCAGGACATTGTTGCTTACCTGGGTGTCCCTTTCTCTTGTCACCCTGCATGCTGATGAAGCATCCTCTCCACTCGGAGTGGCCCCTTCCCCCGGCGAAGCTAGTTTAAAGCCAGCCATATAAGATCAGCCAACCTAGAAGAAAAAAAAAATTTTTTTTGAGTTGGTGAAGGAAGTCAGTGGCTGGCTTCCTTCATTTCAACACCCTTTCCCCACCCCCATTTCCTTTCCACCTCCCATTTCATTACCCATCCCCATCCCATTAACTTTCTGTTTCCTAGCTTCAGGTTCCCACCTCTCCCCCAGCCCATCTCTCTCAATTCTAGCTAGGGAGAGAAACTGATAATAAAAGCTAGTACCTTTGGTGCAATTTTGGTTATTTTAAAAGCATATACTTATGTCCTGTTCCTCCTCTAATGACAGGATGAATAAAACAGCAAGAAATATTCACATTGTGCTCAGCCCAAACATTCTAGATCAATGGTTCTCAGCCTTGGGCCTTGTTACACATTAATTTTAGGTGGTTCTTGGAGCTCTTATCCCCAGGATTGCCCACATATTAACACCTGAAACTAGTTTTAAGTACAGTTTAGCCAGTTTACAGTTACACCACTGCAGGGAAGATTTATCTCTGATCTGCATTACCCAGCTCATGTTCCACTAATGTGTGGCCACTCCCCACAGATGAGCCATCCATGTTACAGTCCCCCAGCATACCAGGATGCAGTGTCCCCTACCCCACCCTCCTGGCCTGTGTGGATAAACTTTCCACCCCCTGAACTCTACTGCCTTGGGGACAGTTATGGCACCAACCCAACCACCCTCCCAGCCCTGGGAATGTGACTATGACCTCCCTACCCCCAGGGGTGCAACCCCATGCAAAGAGTCTGAAGACCATGTGCCAGCTAGCCGGGTCACAGGGCATGGATATATCCAGGAATGGAGGTCCAGGGTGGGGAGGGGAAAGACAAGGTAGGGGGACAGATCAGGTCTCCATGAGCTATGGCTTCCTTCCCAAGGCCGGGGCAATAGCTTTCCTCAAAGCACCTTTCCTCACCTCTCCCACCTCCCAGCGATTCTGGGAAACACAACCAACAACCTCCACATCCCAATCCTAAATCCCAATTTATTAAAACATGAGACCTTCTTTAACTCACTTCCTCTTTATTTCTTTTTAAATTCTTTTTTAAAAACTTTTTAATTTATGCTTCAGTGGCTGACTTCCTTCATTTCACCACCCTTCCTCCACCTCCATTTCCTTTCCACCTCCCATTTCATTACCCATCCCCATCCCATTAACTTTCTGTTTCCTAGCTTCATGTTCCCACCTCTCCCCCAGCCCATCTCTCTCACCCCCCAACCTAGATCAGGGATAGAAACCTGCCCTGGCTTACCAGGCCTATAGCAGCATCTCAACTGTAGCTCCCAGTCAGGCCTCTACTCATCAAGGCTAGGGACAGACTTTCAAAAAGCCTGAATTGATTCAATTTTTGCAGGTTAGTCTAACTTGGCTATGTTAAATTAGTTTTGTAACCAGACAGACATCCCAGAAAAGTAGGCACATGCCTGCAGTGGCTCAGGTTAGAAGCCGAGGAGCACTAGAGTAGCCCTCCCTTCCTTCCACAGCATGGAGCTAAGTGGGGTGTGGCCAGGCTGCAGCAGGAGCTCTGATTAATCCATCAGGGAACTGGTAAGTGTGTTTATCACCCCTAACTCAGTGTTTATCACCTATTTAAGGGAACAACAGAGGGACATTACCAGGTACCTCTTGATTCTGTCTGTTGATTCTATCTGTCGGTTC